>NC_044402.1:48963714-49046214 GCF_006542625.1 Nomascus leucogenys | reverse complement strand
TGTCCACTGTGGCGTTGTTTGTATATAGCATATAAATATGCTAACCAGTAAGGGAATGGTGTGATGCATTCCTATCACAGGGTACCATGCAGCTGTTAAAGAATTAGATTCTTATCGTTTTACTTGGAAATGTGTGTAAACTTTAATCCACAAAATAGCGAACATAAATAGTTCTATTTATATCGAATGAACCCCCAAATTAAAGTCCATTAAAAACATCCGAAGGGACGCTCACCAATCTAACAAAAGAGCAAAATGGAATGTAAGTGAGAGATTAAAATATCAATTTCGATTACTTTTGTATTCTTTACATTTGTCATAAAAACAATCTCTGCATTATTTATATAATTGAAAAATTAAAAATGGAAAAGCAGACTGCATTATTTATGTAATTGGAAAATTAAAAATGGAAAAACAGGCTACAATATGCCATTGCATACTTACACATTTAAAAACTGGTTGTGTAAAAACAAAAAAAGTTAATACTAATTTATCTGAGGCGTTGAATCATAGCTCCTCATCGTTTTCTTCTTTTAGCTCTTCTCTCTTTCAAATTTTCAAGCAAAGTATATGTATTTATTTGTATTTCTACTTGAAGTGTTCCCACACTTCCTTAAGACTACAAGATGATTGTAATACCTTGTTATCTGTTGAAGCAATAAGGAGTGGTGTGGCATGGATATTGAACCAGTAAAAATAATGCTACTATCTATTCTAAATTTCACATTTTAGAAAATGCTTTCATATTCAAGATCTCATGCAACTCTCAGAACAGTTCCATGAGGTGCTGCCACCCACTTTTACAATAAGAAAAATGTTCAGATAAGAGAAGTTTGTACATTCACAGGGCTACTGAGTATTGAAATCAAAGCATCTTACTCTGCATCGATTACTCTTTCCTTACAGAGATGGAAAATGACACCTTTAAGAAAAGAAAGGCACAGTCCTCTCAGCATTCAAAGGATAAATCCCACTTGGTCGCAGCATATCACCCTTTTTAACAATTGCTGATTCAATTTGCTAACATTTGTTAAGAATATTTACACCTATTTTCATGAGGAACATTGGTTTGTAATTTTTTTTTTTTCTCAAACTGTGATCTGGTGTTTGTTCACTTTGTTTTTGCTGAGGTAGGGCTATTTCACTTTTTATTTTTTATGGTAGCTTATTTTATTGAGGTAAAATATATATGTTTAATTTACCATCTTTACCATTTTTAAGTGTACAGTTCAGTAGAAATAAATACATTTATATTCTTTGTTTCCCTTCATCCCCCCCAAGTTTTGATATCAACTAATATTCAATTCATAAAATGAGTAGGAAAGTGTTCTCTACTTTTCCAGTTTCTGGAAAAGTTTATGTACACATGATATTATTTCCTCTTTAAAGGTTTGGTAGACTCTACCAATGAAGCCATCTAGGCCTGGATTTTTCTTTTTGAGAGGTTTTTAATTATAAATTACATTTTTAACAGTTATATTACAATTCAGATTATTTCTTGAGTGGGCTTTAGTAGTTTCTATCTTTTGAGAAATTGATGTATTTCATCTAATTTGTCAAATTAATTGGTATATTATCCAAAAGATTATTTTATTTTTTGTATAATCTGGGTAAATGTCCCCTCTTTCTTTCCTGCTACATTTATTTTCTGAGCAGTCTGACTGGAGATTTATCGATATTATTCATCTTTTCAAAGCACTGGTTTTTGGATTTCATTGATCTTCTCTACTGTTTTTCTATTTCATTCCCTTTTGCTCTTTAATATTTGTTCTCTTCCACTTACTTTGAATTTAATTTACTCTTATTTTTCTAGTTTGTTAAGGTGAAACTATAGATGATTGATTGACACTTTTTTTTTTTTTAAGGGTCTGGCTCTGTCACCCAGGCTAGGGAGCAGCTGGGGTGTAGTGGCACGATCTCTGCTTGCTGCAGCCTCCACTTCTCTAGCTCAAGCGTTCTTCCCACCTCAGCCTCCTGAGTAGCTGGGACTGCAGTCACCCGCCAGCCACCAGCCTGGCTTCTCCCTCCCTCCCTCCCTTCCTTCCTCTCTCCCTTTCTCTCTCTCTCTCTCTCTTTCTCTCCCTCCCTTCCTTCCTTCCTTCCCTCCCTCCGTCCTTTCTTTCTCTTTCTCTCCCTCCCTCCCTTCTTTCCTTCCCTCCTCCCCTCCCTCTTTTTCCTTTCTTTCTTTCTTTCTTTCTTTCTTTCTTTCTTTCTTCTTTCTCTCTTTCTCTCTCTCTCTCTCCCTTTCTTTCTTCCTTCCTTCCTCCCTCCCTCCCTCCCTCCCTCCCTCCCTCCCTCCCTCTCTCCCTCCCTCCCTCCCTCCCTCTCTCCCTCCCTCCCTCCCTCTCTCTCTCTCTCTCTCTTTCTTTCTTTCTTTCCTGTTCTTCTGGTACAGACGGGATCTCGCCATGCTGCCCAGGCTGGTCTCAAATCCCTGGGCTCAGGCACTCCTCCTGCCTCAGCCTCCCAAAGTGCTGGGATTACAAGCATGAGCCACAGCACCTGGCCACTTTTTTCTTCTATAATATAAACTTTTTTTCTTTTTTCTGTAAAAGTTCTTATTCTATGAAAAGCTTTAGCTGCATTTTGTTATATTTTGTTATCATTTTTATTTAGTTCAAAATAATTTAAATCTCCCTTGTGATATATTATTTGGTTTTAGGTTATTTTGTTTAATTTATGTTAATTGATATCTGGTTTAATTCTGTCGTGGTCAGAAAATATACTTCCTGTAATTTCAGTCCTTTTAAGCTTACTGTGACTTATTTTTTAGTCCAAAATAAGGTCTGTCTTGGTAAGTATTCTATGAGCGCTTGAAAAGAAAGTTTTCTGTTATTGCTGAGAAGAGCATTATATAAATGTTAATGACGTCAAATTTGTGGTAATGTGGTTCAAATCTTCTGTATTCGTACTGAATTTTCAGACTACTTGTTCTATCAATTACTGAGAAAGAAGTGTTAAAATTTCCAACTATCAGCCTGGCGCAGTGGCACACGCCTGTTATCCCAGCACTTTGGGAGGCCGAGGGGGGTGGATCACCTGAGGTCAGGAATTTGAGACCAGCCTGACCAACATAGTGAAACCTCGTCTCTACTAAAAATACAAAAATTAGCTGGGTGTGGTGGTGGGCACCTGTAATCCCAGCTACTTGGGAGGCTGAGGCAGGAGAATCACTTGAACCCGGGAGGCGGAGGTTGCAGTGAGCCGAGATCGCACCATGGCACTCCAGCCTGGGCAACAGAGCAAGACTCTGTCTCAATAAATAAATAAATAAATAAATAAGTAATAAAAAATGTAATTTCTAACTATATTTGAGTAATTTTTCTATTTCTCCTTGCAGTTTAGCAGGTTTTGCTACACATATTTTGAAACACTATTTGTAGGTGCATACATGTAGGGTTGTTGTGGCTTCTTGGTGTATTGACCTCTTTATCATTATTAAATGTTCCTCTTAATCTGATTATAGTCAGTAAACAGGGCAATTTCTTTCTTATTTGTTCCCTTTTCCCAGGTATCAAAATTAGTCACTGCCTATTGTCTATCTGAAGAAAGTGGTTATATATACTTTGTACAGTTTTCCAGTTGTTTAAGGTGGTAGGGTAAGTCTGGTTTCTATTACTTTACCATGGGGAAGAAACAGGAGTCCTTTTGGCACTGGTCTTAAAATGAGCAGTTTGACTTTAATCCTGGTGGCATATCACCCTTTCCTTTGAGTTGTGTTTACTGATCCTCTTCCTCCATGATCCTTTTCTTGACTATACACTTTACTGCAACTAATTTCATTCATAATTAACAATGTGAGAGTCAACAATTGCAACAGGCCCATGAAAAATAATTGGTTATTAGATACGTGGATACCTTCTTTTATAAAATGTTTGCTCAAGTTTTTGATCATTTAGTTGAGTCATTGATACATAGCAGTCAGGATTCAATAAAAGAAGCAGAACCACTGGGATGCACTTCAAGCTTCAGCATTATAAAGACTGTGGGGCAGGTTATCAAGAAAGGAAGAAGGAGGTAAAGTGGGGAATATTAGAACAACCCGGAACCCACAAGCATGAACTGGAGCCCCCAGGATGAACTGAAATCTGTGTCAGCTCTTGTTGCCTCTCCTTGGTGTTGTAGTATTCTACAGAAGACAGGGTCCTTTGCTTGAAACTAAACACAAACATTTGGTTCAAAAATTACAGAGGTTGAAGGAGAACCCACAGGAAGGTGGGGTAGTTGCAGGCAGAAATACTGCCATGTGACAAGATAAGTCAGCAAGTGAGTTAGCATGAGCTACAAAATGACTGCTACTTAGCTTTCTTTCTCAAATCTTCTGCAAGAATATCTCTTGGGGACCATCCTAACCAGAGACACACAGAGAAAGAAATTCTGGGGAATGTAGTTCAGCCTGGCTAAGTTGATACCATAGCAGTGAAGATAATGTTTGGTATCAATTAAAAATAAAATTTAAATTAAAAAAAGAAAATGTGTTAATTTTACATATATAATTAATAACTTAATTGAAGATTTGCAATAAGTCATGATATACATGTTGTATAAGTCCTCCAACTTTGCTATCTTCTTTAATCTTTTCTTGTTTTTATTTTTTTCTATTTTTTCTTTTCTTTGAATCTGTAAACTAGAGATTTTCTTGTTTTCTATTTTTTTTTTTTTTTTTTTTTTTTTGAGACGGAGTCTCGCTCTGTCGCCCAGGCTGGAGTGCAGTGGCGCAATCTCGGCTCACTGCAAGCTCCGCCTCCCGGGTTCACGCCATTCTCCTGCCTCAGCCTCTCCGAGTAGCTGGGACCACAGGCGCCCGCCACCACGCCCAGCTAATTTTTTTGTATTTTTAGTAGAGACAGGGTTTCACCGTGGTCTCGATCTCCTGACCTCGTGATCCGCCCGCCTCGGCCTCCCAAAGTGCTGGGATTACAAGCGTGAGCCACCGCGCCCGGCCTCTTGTTTTCTAAAGTTGCTTTACCTTTTAAATATATTTTTGAAACTGCTAGTTAAACTTTAAAAAATACAGACTCAGAACTTAACTGGGATTCATTGAACCTATTGATTAATTTGGAAATAGTTTTCATCTTGATGAAATTGAGTCTAACAAGACATAAATGTTATTTTTCCTCCACTTCCTCCATTTAATTTCCACCAGCAACGTTTTATAGTTTTAAGTGTAGATTTATTGCATATCTTTTGCTAGATTTATTTTTATTTTATTTTATTTATTTATTTTTTGAGACAGAGTCTCGCCCTATCGCCCAGGCTGGAGTGCAATGGCATGATCTCCACTCACTGCAACCTCCACCTCCCGGGTTCAAATGATTCTCCTGCCTCAGCCTCCTGAGTAGCTGGGATTACAGGCACATGCCATCACGCCTGGTTAATTTTTGTATTTTTAGTAGAGACGGGATTTCACCATGTTGGTCAGGCTGGTCTTGAACTCCTGACCTTGTGATCCGACCCCTCGGCCTCGCAAAGTGCTGGGATTACAGGAGTGAGCCACTATGCCTGGCCGTTAAATTCATTGTCAGACTTTAAAATTTTTGCTGCTATTGGGAATGGAGTATTTTAATTTTAATTTCCACTTATGCATATACACATTTTGGGTATGGTCAGTAAAGAAAAGAAGAAACAGACAAATGATGTTCAATTATAGCTGAAAGTGAGCATCTACATATTATTTCAAATGTGAGGTAGAGTGACTGAAGAAATAATTGTGCATAACTCTGCTGCACAATAATATCAATATCAATATTTTACATTTTAAACACTAACTTTTAAATAACATAATGGTAATAATTAAAAATTAAAATGTTGATTAACATTTCAGATTTATTTTATATGCAAGAAGGTTACAGATTTTTATACGCAAGAAGGTTACAGACTTCAACGGTGGCTTCACAGAAAAGCTGATTTAACATTCAGAATTCAGTGCACTTCTTCAAATTCTTCTTCCTTTAACTTATACTTTTCAAAATAACCAAATATAATGCAAAATAAGTAAGCTGCATAAATCACGTAATGAGTAATACAAAAGGTAAGTTGACAGTGGAGAAACTTAATAGACATCATCTTAATTCATCACAGTTAACATACGAGTATCAGTACGAATTAACATCATGTGCCACTGGATTTGAAGAATGGTAAAGGACCTTGCTTCACGTCTGTGGTATTCTTGCCAAAATAATCTGAATATAAATCGGAGGAAGTATCAGACAAATTCAAATTGAGGGGGCTGACCTACCTTTTTTTTTTTTGAGACAGAGTCTCGCTATGTTGCCGAGGCTGGAATGCAGGGGTGCAATCTTGGCTCACTGCAACCTCCACCTCCCGGGTTCAAGCGATTCTCCTGCCTCAGCCTCCCGAGTAGCTGGGATTACAGACGCGCGCCACCACGCCCGGCAAAGTTTTGTATTTTTAGTGGAGACAGGGTTTCGCCATGTTGGCCAGGCTGGTTTTGAACTGGCCTCAAGCGATCCTCCCACCTTGACCTCCCAAAGTGCTGGGATTACAGGCGTAAGCCACCGTGCCCAGCCCTACTTTTCCAAGTGAGACATACTTGTTAACACAAAGATGAGAGATACCTTATGAATATAAATACTTGTTTTCTTCCCGGGCGCAATTCCGTGAAGGAAATTCGAGGCAGGGGGTTCGAAGACAGGAAATGAGGCAGCATCGCCAAGACCTGCGTTTTGCTCATAGAAAATATTGCTTATTTTTAGGCAAATAAGAAGTAATGTTGAGATCACTGGCACGATGGGAACGCAGTGGCAGTAGAGGTTTGAATGAACGAGGTATCTGGACAAGTCAAGTCAAGAAGTTTGCACCCTTGTGGTAGGAAATGGGTGGTAAGGATTTCCTTGTTAAGTAATTTCACACTGTCAAACTGATGGGTTAAGTTAGCTCACTTGGAGCAAAAATCACCCCGTAGTCGGCAGGGTTCGAACCTGCGCGGGGAGACCCCAATGGATTTCTAGTCCATCGCCTTAACCACTCGGCCACGACTACAGCTGTGAAACCTTAGCCTTTGATATATTGGCGCAATCACGTGTCAGGTGACGTGTGCAAACTTCTGTCTTTGGTGAGTTTTTTGGAAATGCTAAGGTGAAATGAGAATTCTAGGAAAGGAAGTCAGGACGTCCTTGGTAATTGAGAGCACTGCAATTAGAGAGAGTCCTCATTGCATAAGCATTAACGTTTCCAGCAAATATCGTCAGTCGAATAACATCCAGCGAGCGCCTGCCTGCCCCGGGACCGGCCAGGCTTCTGTACTCGCCGGAGCTGGCACCAAACCTAGCCGGTACCGACGGGGAGTCACGGCCAACTCTCCTCTACCGGGATGTTCGGACTTCCAGGAGCCCAAAGCTCCTCGGTGAACGACGGTGTTCGTAGGGGATTCCAGGCACGGAATCGCTTCCGCTGATTTGTGTCTTAGGTGGAGGGAGCGAAAAATTATGTGGAAAAGTCTCCTCTATGTCCCTTCGTTGTGACATTGTTATGTCTTTTAGGCTCAGAATCTGGTTTGAGTTTTGGCCGACACAAGGGCTTCCCGCGTTGCTCTAAATTTAGCCAACTCAGCAGGTTTTCTTTTTCTCCCTCTTACATTTTGACCTTAATATCTCAATAACAGTGTTTTCCTAAGACCTGAGAGTGATTTTGTCTAGCCCGCTTAGAGAGTCTTAATCTAATTTTCTAAAGAAGAAAGAGAGGTAGAGGAAGAGGAGAAAAGGGAGAGTGGGCAGAGGAGAAGAGAACGATGACAGATGGGTCTATTGTGACATCTGAAAGGAGGAGAGGAGAGGGGTGAAGAGAAGAGTGAAGGCTTTGCTATGGAAATATTAATAAAATCAACTATAAGAAATCCCATGGTTTAACGAAAGGGAGTCTGCTCTGAGGGGAGTATTAAGCTGAGTTTGGAGTAAGAGAACCAGATTCCATATTTAACTGAGGAGTCTGTTATTTAAACTTTCTTGTTAAAATGAGTATCAGTCACATAAACCTCCTTTAAAAATCGTGTCAAGTTATGAAATGACTAAATACAAATTTAAAGGAAAGCATAAGTTGTGATAGAAGGTGTTTCCATGTCATATCATATCCCTTTTATTTGGTCTACACATTTTAACAAGCATATAACATTTTAATTATATTCCTTCAGAACTCTAGTTTGAAGGGAGTTAAATACTGAAGAAATAACAGACTTTTCATGCTTAAAAAAATCAGCAAAAAGGAAACTCTCTGTGATTAATATTAATGTGAACTGAATTTATTGAATCAATTCTTGTTTTGCTTAGAATAAAATGAACAGAGACTTGTGATCGCTTCAATCCTTTTTTTTTTCTCCTCATTCATATGTGTGAACCAAAGCATGGCAGAATAGATTCAGGTAAAACAAATGAATCGGGGTTCACTTGTAGGAAACAAAACTATTCTAGACATTTTAGTCCCAAACTGAAAACAGTCCAAAGTCCATCAACAATAGAAAAGATAGTTGTTTTTCATACAAAGGAACAGTAGAGCAATAAGAACAAAGAATTTTCAATTACACACAAATTGGAAGAATCTTACAAACATAATATTGAAGTGATGCCATACACAAAGGCATACATGCTTTTGTTCATATATACTGTAGCTCAAAACAAACTAAACAAATCTGTGGTGTTAGAAATCAGGAAGGTGATTGTTGAAGGTAATTACACTGAGAAAGGCCATGAAGAGACTTGTTGGAGATCTTGGGAATGGTTCTATTTCTCAGTCTGAGTTCTGGGTTCATAGGTGTGTTCACTTTGTGAAAATTTCTTGAGCTGTGTAATTATGGTTTATATACTTTTCTGCATCAATATTGTGTTATACGTCAATTAAAAATGTACTTAGGCAAGGTGTGGTGGCTCACATATGTAATCGCAGCACTTTGGGAGGCCAAGGTGGGAGGATCACTTGAGGCCAGGCATCCAAGACCAACCTGGGCAACAGCCTGGGCAACGAAGCGAGACCCTCATCTCTACAAAAAAAAATTAATTACATTAATTAATTAACTAATTAATTTTATTTTTGAGATGGAGTCTCACTCTGTTGCCCAGGCTGGAGTGCAGTGGCACGATCTCCACCTCCCAGGTTCAAAGGATTCTTCTGCCTCAGCCCTACGAGTAACTGGGATTACAGGCACATGCCACCATGCCCAGCTAATTTTTGTATTTTCAGTAGAGACAAGGTTTCGCCATGTTGGCTAGGCTGGTCTCGAATTTCTGACCTCAGGTGATCCACCTGCCTCAGCCTCCCAAAGTGCTGAGATTAGAGGCATGAGCCACTGTGCCCGGCCAAATTAAATAATAAAAAAAAGTACCTAAGAATCAAAACCTCTCAAGCTATTTTAAATAAAATGGGATTAATAAAGAATGTAGAGGCTTACAAAATTTTTAGAAGAGAGGAAGGTATCAGTTCTAATTTGATTCTGCAGGAATTGTTCCCAAAATAACCTCAAGGAAATAGTCTCCATCAAGGCTGTTGTTGTTCCCACAATCAAGAAAGTAGGAAATCAAGATGCTTCTACTAGAATTGTTCATTTCAGGTAAGTCTGTCAGTGATTGGTGCCCAGGTCTTAATTTATAAAGATGATGGAGTGAAGACACAGAGAGGTCAATGCCATTGAAAGAAAATTATAATGTTATTCACAGTTTCCCTAGAAACGAGAAGTGCAGCACACCATGCAGGGCCACATTGGGAAGTACCAGTGTCACCCAGGAGGCAGAAAGGAGTGAAAAGGAAGGCATAAATTAAAGTCTTTATTGGGGTTTCCATGGGAAAGGCAAGGCAAATCAGGGTAAACAGTTTAGAATTGGCTAGTTTGAATAATTCTGGCAGGCTTTGGATATAGAGGCTGTCCCTGGTTGTCTGATATTTGGCCCTTAGTTGATTTACCCCAGGGGAAATATTGGCTTAGTGTGTGAGTTAGATAAAGGAGGTCATTCAAAGTATGGACTCTGGATAGTAGGAGATGTAAATAACTGGCCATAGTTTGGGCCCTCTGATCAATGATGCCAAATGGATCAATGGATGCCAAATAGACAAATACAGGCTCAAAGAAAACACAGAGCAGTCAGAAAGCAATTTACATTTCTAAACAAGTTGCCAAATTCTGTTGCTGCTGGTCTGGGAATGATACTTTGAGAATCACATTTTGCAGAGCACAGCATGCCTCCCAGATGTGAATGAGCAAACTGATGCTCCTTATGTTGTGTTCCTCTGCAGAAAACCCCAATGAGTCCATGGCAATGCTTGTGAACACAAAACAACAGAAACAGAAGGCTCCTTATTTCCATATTTGAAAATCCCGAGGCAAAGCTTAAATCACACCCAGAACCCTATCTGCAAGAATTGGAGAAATGTTCTTTCTAGCCTCTGGTCTAGGAAAGCTCACTTGAAGGAGTTGGAGATGGTTACTACCAATCTACTATACCCTGTACAGATGTTGAAGCTGAAATGTTTTGCCAAAATAGAGGGCCTTCCCAGAGGATTAAAAGTAATGTCAGTATTGCACTGGGAGGGAACTTTCACTATCCTTGAAAGAGTACCCAGTGTAATAGACTGGTGTATTAGTCCATTTTCACATGTTCCGGGGCAGGAAGCATCCAGCACGGGAGAAAGATGTGGGCTGAGAGGCTAGGCCCATCTTGTCCCTTTAAGTTTTTCTGCCTGCTTTATATTCGCTGGTGGCTAATTAGATGGTGCCCACCCAATTAAGGGTGGGTCTGCCTTCCCCAGCCCAGTGACTCAAATGTTAATCTCCTTTGGCAACACCCTTACAGACATGCCCAGAATCAATATTGCATCCTTCAATCCAATCAAATTGACAGTCAGTATTAACCATCACACTAGACATGAATCCTTTCTCATAAATATGTATTACAAATATCTTCTTCTATTCTGTGCTTTGCCTTTTTACATTGTTGATGGTGTCTTTGGATGACTGAAGTTCTGAAGTCTGAAAGGTCAGTTTATCAATCTGTTTCTTTTATAGTTATTGCTTTTTGTGCTTATTAAACAGGAAGTATTTGCCAACCCAAAGTTCATGACAATAGTTCATTGTTTTCCTTTATAACTTTTATTGTTTTAACTTGATTTGGATCTTTAATCCATCTTGAATTTTTTTAGGGAATAATTTAAGGAAGACGTTAGTGCCCACATTGTCTTCCTTTGTATATCTAGTTGATTCAGCATCACCTTTGGAAAAATCTATCTCTTTCCCTGATTGAATTGCATTGTATGTGGTTTTACATAGGTAGATCCATTTTGTTTCATTGATCTCTATCTTTATGTCAGTAACACTCTTTCTTAATCAGTATAAAATAAATCTCATTATGTGGTAGTGAAAGTCCTTCAGATCTGCTCTTCCTCTGCAAGATTTCCTTGGTGATTCTAGGTCCCTTCCAGTTGCACATGTGTTTTAGAAACAACTTGTCAATTCTACCAAAAGTCCTGTTTCAATATTTTATTTCAATTACATTGAATCTGAGCCTTTCAGTCAATGAATATTTTATATCCCTTCATTTATTTTGATATTTTAAAAATTATATGCACAGTGATTTGTAGCTATTAATGTACCACTCCTACATATTTTTATTACATTTATTATCGTATTTATTATTAGGCCATTGATAGTGTTCTTGATATTGTAAATCACATTTTAAAAATGTATTGTCTATTTTTTCAAAGTATATATGAAAACAACATATATTTGAATATTAGTTTTTGTACCCAGCAAACTTATTTTCACTTAATGATTCTAATGATTTGTAGATGTTAGAGATTTTTCAAATACATAAATACATTATCTGCCAATGATGGCAGTCCTATTTCTTCATTTCAATCTTAATATCTTTTAATACTTTGTCTTATGTAATGGCCTAAGATCCCCAACAATGTTGAATAGCAGTGGTGATAGTGGTCATGCTTGTCTTGGTCCCAATATCTGGGAGAAAGTGTTAAATATTTACTATAATTAGGATATTAAATGTAGGATTTTGTATATATGCATTCTGGGATTAAGAAATTTCCTTTCTATACATAGATTGCTTTCTTTTTTTAACCGGTGTGGTGTTGAATTTTGTCAAATACTTTTACTGCATCTACTGATATGATTATTTGTTTTTTTCTCTTATACTTTGTGGTAAAGTGATTGATTTTTTTATATTAAAGAATTCGTGTTACTGAAACACATTACAGCTTAACATTTGACTGTTCTTTCTGCATATTACTGGGTCTGATTGTTCTTACTGTCTTTAGTGGTTTTTAGTAGTTTTATATCTAGAATGTTTAACACAAAGATTGACTTGTAATTTCTTCTTTAGTAATTCCTTGTCAGGTTTTAGTATAAAGATTATGCTGGCCCTACAAAGAAAATTGTGAAGAGTTTTCATTGTTTTCTATTTTCTGAAAGAGTATGTGTATATTAGATCTTCCTTAACATTTTAAGATTTCAGCAATGAAGCCATTTTTGCATAGTGTTTGCCTGCTTTGTCCAGGACACAGAGGTTTCAGTGAGCCAAGATCACACCATTGCACTCCAGCTCTAGCGACAGGGTGGGACTCCGTCTCAAAAACAAACAAACAAACAAAATAGATTGGGCCTGGTGCAGTGGTTCCTGCCTGTAATCCCAGCACTTCGGGAGGCTGAGGCCAGTGGATCTCGTGAGCCCAGAAGTTAGAGACCAGCCTAGGCTATATAGAATATTAATCTAGATATTAATCATTTGATGGCTTCAGATATAGATAGATATAGATATAGAAATAGATATAGATATAGATATAGATATAGATATACAAATGCCTTTTCCATTCCTTGGCTGTGTTTTCACTCTTTTAATGCTGTCTTTTGCAGCCAATACATCCCTTATTTAAAATAAGCCCAATACATCTTATTTTATGATTTATGTTCCTTATGTACTGTTTGAGAAATCTTTGCTTAGCCCAAGATCATGAAGATGTTCTACTGTGTTTTCTTCTAGCAATTTTATCTTTTTTCTATCACATTGATGTCTATTATATAATAAAATAATTTTGTTTATAATGTGACATAGGGGTCAAGGTTTATTTTTACTCTATGTGATTAAAAAGATCATTCCTACTTGACTGAATTGACCTACCTGTTTTGTAAAGTGGCAGCGTAAGTTTTCAAGCTTAGTTAATCTTCTACAATATTGACATGATTTTTCAAATTCCTTTGCATTTACAAAAATATACTTAATTTCCACAAAAATACATGCTGGTATTTTGATTGGGATTTGATTGAATCTATTGATCAATTTAGGAAAAATTAATATCCTAACAATATTAAATCTTCCAAATTATAAACCTGATATATCATTTCACTTATTTAAGTCTAATTTATCCCAGTAATGTTTTTTAGTTTTTATTATAGTTTTTTTGCACACTTTTTTTACATTTATTAATGCTGTTGTAAATGGAACTTTTTGTTGTTGTTGTTTTATGAAACAGTGTCTCACTTTGTCACCCACGCTGGAGTGTAGTGGCATGATCATGGCTTACTGCACCCTTGACCTTCCAGGTTCAAGCGATCCTCTTACCTCAGCCTCCCAAGTAGCTGAGACCACAAATGTGCACCACCACGCCTGGCTAATTTTTTTAAACAATGTTTTTGTAGAGATAGGTTCTCACTATATTGTCTAGTCTCAGACTCCTGGGCTCGAGACTTTCCTGCCTCTGCCTCCCAAAGTGCTGGGATTACAGGTGGGAGCCACTGCACTCATCCTCAAAAATTGACTTTTTAAAATTTCATTTTTCATTTGTTTGTTGCTAGTATATGTAAGCATATTTGATATTTTGTATATTGACTACGAAGTCAGTACCATGCTAAATTTACTTACTAATTCCAATCATTTTTTAGATTCTTCTCAGTTTTGTACACTTATAATCAAGTTATCTTCTAATAATGAAGGCTGTATTTATTTCCCAATATTAATATCAATCATTTATTTTTCTTATTTTACTGCAGTAGCTACTATTGCCACCATAGTATTGAATAGAAGTGATAATCGTGGGCATTCTTGTCATGTTCCCAAACTCAGGTTCATAGTAGGTGTTTTGTAGTTAAGATTTATTACACTAAAGAAATTCCCCTTTATTCTCATTTTGAGAGTTTTTAATCATGAATTGTTGAATTTTATCAAATGCTTAGTCTATGTCTACTAAGATGAAAATTTGGTTTTTATATTTATTCTGTTAATGTGGCAAATTACATTTTAAAAAGTTAAACCAAATTTCCATTTCTAGAGTAAATCTCATTTGAATATAATGTTTTGACTTTTAAAATAATATGCTTTATTTACTTTGCTGATATTTTGGTAAAAAGTTTTGAGTCTATGTTTAAAAGAAATATTGGCTTGTAATATTCTGCTCTTGTACTCTCTTTTTGGGTTTTGGTATCAGAATTATGTCTGTGTAGTTAAATTAGCTGAACAATGTTTTCTCTTTTTCAGTTCTCTGAATAGCTTTCTGAAAGACTGATATTATTTATCTCTTACTTGTATGTGGGAATTCACAAGTGAATCTACCTACGCCTGGAGGTGTATATGAGTGGCTCTTCAAATTATGGATTTAATTTTTCCAATAAGTATAGGACAATAAAGATTTCCTATTGCTTTTTGTGTCAGTTGTGGCATATTGTTTGTCTTTCTTTCTTTTTTTTGAGACGGAGTCTCACTCTGTGGCCCAGGCTGGAGTGCAGTGGCGCGATCTTGGCTCACTGCAACCTCCACCTCCCGGGTTGAAGCAATTCTTGTGCCTCAGCCTCCAGAGTAGCTGGGATTACAGGCATGTGCCACCAGGCCCAGCTAATTTTTGTATTTTTAGTAGAGACAGGGTTTCACCGTGTTGGCCAGGCTGGTCTCAAACTCCTGACCTCAGGTGATCCACCTGCCTCAGCCTCCTGAAGTGCTGGGATTACAGGCGTGATCCACTGCACCCGTCCATATTGCGTTTTTCAAGGAATGTATCTATTTCATCAAATGTTTCCCATATATTGACATAAACACATTTATAATACCTCTTTCTTGTTTTTAAAATATCTTTAAAAATATATTTAAAAAATCTTTATATATACACATATAATGTTTCATTCCCAATGCTAGTATTCATGTGTTATCTTACCCTCTTTTTAAAATCAGTCTTATTCAAGGTACATTCATTTTGTCAGTCTTTTCAAAGAACCAAACTTTTACTTTGTTGATTTTCTGTGATGTATGTTTGCTTTCCATTTTATTGATTTGTGCACTTATTTTTAATAGCTCCTTGTACTTTTTGCATTTAAATTGCTGGCTTTTTATAATCTCTTGAGTTAGATCACTGATTTTCAATCTTTCTATTGTTGTAATACATGTAGTTAAAAGTAAAAATTGTTCTCTATAAACAGCTTTAGATGCATTAGGCAAATTATAATACGTCTTATTTTCATTATCTTTCAGCTTAAAACATTTAAAAATTTCTATTATGTTTTCTTCTTTGACCTGTAGAGTGTAGGAAACAAACTGCTTTATTTCCAAACATTCAGAGTCTTCTGGTAGTTTTTCTGGGATACAACAAAGACTGAAGCTTTGTTACAATTTGTCTGGTTTAGTTTTTCCTTGCTGTGAAGGCATAGCCTTACTCCTTTTACGTGGTCCTTACTTTAAAGGTTTATCACTTAGTGCTAAGGGTTAGTATTTCTGAAGTCTCAAAACAACAGCCATTTTACCAATGGGGCTCCAACTGGGAGAGGCATGAACATCAACCTCTGTCTCCCTAGAACCATGCAGCTACTGGATCTCTACAGATCATTAGCCTTCCAGTTGCTCTTTCCTGTACTGGAATATCTTCCTGTGTAGGTACAACTTAGGAATTAGCCAGTAATATAAGGAGAATTTATAATACAAATTTGAGATCTTTCTCTGTGATTCCCTCATCACTTGAATTTTGACCATCAAGTTCTATGCACGTTAGTAGCCCCAAACTCTGACCAGTATCTCCTTAGTCCAGCACAACTGCATCTTTCCACATGAGGTCTATTCCACGATGGTGCAATACAGGACACACCTTCAGGAAGAAAGCACTTTTGAATGTGCAAACTCATATAATGTGCTTCCCTTCTCTCAAGGATTGTAGTTTGTCAAGCCTTGCCTGGGTTGACAGCTCATCAGTGCCTTCAAACAGTTGCTTTAAGTCGGGCGTGGTGGCTCACACCTGTAATCCCAGCATTTTGGGAGGCTAAGGCAGGTGGATCACGAGGTCAGGAGTTCAAGACCAGCCTGGCCAACATGGTGAAACCCTGTCTCTACTCAAAATACAGGCCTGTAATCCCAGCCACTTGGGAGGCTGAGCCAGGAGAATGGCTTGAACTCAGGAGGCGGAGGTTGTGGTGAGCCAAGATTGTGGCACTGCACAGCAGCCTGGGCGATAGAGTGAGACTCTGTCTCAGAAAAAAAAAAAAAAAGGCGGAAACAAACAAACAATTGCTTTATAGTTCTTATCCACGATGAATCATTTTTCTTCTAGATTAAAAAAGAAGTAATAGATTAAAAAGAAAGTAATAGAGACAAACAAGATTCAATGTTAGGTGAAAAGGATGGGGCATCAATCACTCTACTGTACAACAGTGTTAACAAAGAAAAGAATCTATTGGCTGAAAGTACTGCACAATAATATTAACTTTTAAATTCGATGGCCAAAATTTCATGACAAAATGTTAATAATTATTATTTTTCTTTTTTTTTTTTTTTCGAGACAGAGTCTTGTTCTGTCGCCCAGGCTGGAGTGCAATGCTGCGATCTCAGCTCACTGCAACCTCCGCCTCCTGGGTTCAAGTGATTCTCCTGCCTCAGCCTTCGAGTAGCTGGGATTACAGGTGCCCGCCACCAAGCCCAGCTAATTTTTGTATTTTTAGTAGAGACGGGGTTTCAGCAGGTTGGCCAGGCTGGTATCAAACTCCAGACCTCAGGTGATCCACCCGCCTCAGCCTCCCAAAGTGCTTGGATTACAGGCATGAGCCACCTCTCCTTGCCAGTAAGTATTTTTAAAACAAAATCAGATATATTGTTATATGCTGGAAGAGTATTCCTTCATTAAAGAAGCAATGCTGTTGGCTTTGATTATGGCTCACAAAAATATTGCTTTTAATATTCATCCATTCAGCATTTGTCGAGGGTATATACTAGGTACACTTCTAATTCCTACCTTATTATAAAGGAACTTAGAATGATTTGGATTTGGTCATACCTTTCCATTTTATATTGTTGTTGCTGTTTTGAATTTAGTACCATTTGTTTTCATATTCCAACATGTAATCATTACAAAACAATGTTGTTTTAGGCATTCACTCTTTAGCTTTTGTCACATGTTATGAATTTTCTTGCTCACTCATAACATTTTGAATCCCACTCCTTCATCAGTTCTGAATTCCTATTCATTAATGTAGTCATCACTCTGTCATATATATTGTTCAAAATTGTATATTTGCCCTTTTAAATTTTAATTAGTATATTTTAATTTATAGTTTTATTAGGCTTTTCTTCTTTTAACTTTCCATTCTGAAATTATTTTAGACTGACAGAAACAGTACATGAATAATACAGATAATTCCTGAGCACCCTTCACCCCAATTCCCTCAATGTTAGCACATTAAGCATATTCCTATATTTTCTTTTCCTTCTCTCTCTCATATATATATACATGTATATTTCTGAACTATTTGACAGTGAGTTTGAAGACACATACCTCCCCTTACCCTTAAATATTATTTTGTAAATAAGTGTGAATTTTCTTAAAACAAAGACATTTTGTTCTATAACCATAGAACAATTAATACAATCAGGAATTGACATTCATAATATTATAAAATCTATAGACTTTATTCGGATTTCACCAATTATTTCAATAATGTCCTTTAAGAGAAAAATTCCAGATCATATGTTGCGTCATATCTTTAAGATCTTCTATAATGTGGGCTATTTAGTCAGCCTTTCTTTGTGTTCTGTAATTTTGTTATTTTATTTATTTGTTTATTTATTTATTTTTCCTCCCTGCTTGCCTGTTACTAGGTTGATGTAAAAGTAATTGCAGTTTATGAGGCGTAAAAGTCAGTTATTTTGTTAAAATCTCCTTCAATCTGGGATGGTCTGATGTTTTCTGATTCAGATTACATATTTTTGCCAAGAATACCACAAAAGTGACGTTGTGCTCTCATGAGCACATCCTATAAAAAAGGTACATAATGTAGATTCGTCCCAATACTGATTCAATCACTTGGTTAAGATGTTATCTACCCGGTTACTCCACTGTGATGGAGATTACAGTGGAGAGTGGAGATTTTCTTGCTATTACAGAACCTCATGATTTCTACAGCTTATGGTTTTTGCGATCAGTATTTCGTTGGTTTGAAGGAACTCTGCTAAAGAAAGAGGGAACCCAACATTTGCCCAGAAGACTAGAGATTGTGTTTACCGGAAGAGTGCTTTTCTACAAAAAGTTAAGCCTCCTCCCCGTCGGGGAATCGAACCCCGGTCTCCCGCGTGACAGGCGGGGATACTCACCACTATACTAACGAGGAATTGACGTGAAAACTGCGCTCTTGGGAAATCCCTGTGAAGTTACTCGCTATTGTCCATATTTCTTTGCTCTGCAGTCACATGTTTCCCCTACCAAATATACGCAAGGCAATTTCAGCGAACGTGTCTGCGCCCAGCCGCGAGTCCTCTCGAGTTCCTCCTTCATTCCTCGGACGCTTTGTCAGACCCTTTTAAAAAAGAACTCTCGCTAGCCTCCTTTGTGGCGCACTGGTTTCCGTTCAACCATTATGTTCAACCATGGTTTGAGCCCTAGCAAACATAGGAGTTACAAATCCTGAAAGGTGCATCGGTTGGTTTCAAAGACAGGAAAAGCGGAGGTGGGACCAATACCTGCGCTCCGTTGAGGTAAAATAGATAAAGAATCTGCAGATGTATTTTTAAAGTTCAGGATGCGTTAAGTGGCCGCAGAAGCTTTATCACGAGTTCCCTCGCCCCCAAACTGAAAGCAAATATAACATCGTATTTCCTCGATGAACTGTTCTCAGTAAAACATACCGAAGTCGGCAAAAGTTCAGGCTGCGTTAAGTGGCACGCAGAAGCTTTATCACGAGTTCCCTTACTCCCAAGCTTAAATAAAGCATATGTGAGATCCTATTTCCTCACTGAACTGTTCTCGGTAAAACTTCCCGTAGTCGGCAGGATTCGAACCTGCGCGGGGAGACCCCAATGGATTTCTAGTCCATCGCCTTAACCACTCGGCCACGACTACACGAGTGGAAAAGGTTCCCTTCAAATCTTTAAACAGAAATTACACCAGCTAACTAACAAGGAACGGTCAAAAGAACAAAATACGGTAAAAATGGTTTCCTGCGCAAGAAACTGGAGTCTGCGAGTTCATTAGAAACTCTGAGGTGAAATGCAAGTTGGATGACAAGCCAACCTCTCTGGGGTAGCCGCAAGGAGTCCTTGCTCTATCAGCAGTACCGTTTCCAGAAAACTAGAGACCACTGTACCTCTCTCACCTGGACCCAAACTGACCCCGCAAGGAAGTGGAATCAGACCCTCACCCTAAATCTGGGCCTGACACATTTAGTTTTTGTTTGAAACTTCCTCGCATTGAGGCTCCTTGATGAATGCTAATGACTTTCAAGAAGGGACTAACTTTTGATTTGTGTCTGAACTGGAGGGCCAGAAAATGATGCAGAAAAGCCTACTTGCACTTTCTTGCTCTGATGAGGTCCCTAAGTCTCTAGGCTCACACCAACCCAAGGCGGTATCTACCCAGTCGCGTTTGCACGGCATTTTGCATTTCACAATGCGCTTCCACGCTTCAGTTGGGTTAAGAAAGAAATTTATAGATTGTTCATGAGTTCCCCAGATCCTACTTTGATTTTTGGCCAAGGCAGACGCTCCTTCTCTCAAAATCTAACCCACGCAGTATGTTTTCTTTTCCTCTTGTGCTTCCGTCTTGAAGTCTAAAGCTGCCGGTCCTGGAGTTTCCCTGAGCCCTTCGGATGCACAGATTATTGTAATTGGCTTTCATCTACTTCTTGGAACCATATACTAATCTAAGAAAAGAGGGAAACAATCGCAAGCTAAGAAATCATGTCGACTAAGTAGATAAATGAGGAAGAGGGACAAGAAGGAAGAGGAAGAGGGACAAGAAGGAAGAGGAAGAGAAGAAAGTGACCAGAAAGGAGAAGAGAGAAAGGAAGGAGGGACAGGAGATAGAAAGAAGAGGATGAAGGAGAAAGAAGAGGAGGAAGAGGAAGAGAAGAAACGAAGGAAGAGCGGGAAGGGAAGAGACAGAGATTTTCTGAGGAGGCTTGTTAGGGCTCAGAAAACGATACCCCAAAGTATGGCTCTTGGAAGTGCTGAGTACTTTGAACTAAAGAAGCAACCTCAGAACCAAAGTCTCTCTGACCTTCCGCAGCCCCACTGCCTCCTGATCCTCTTTCTTTCTTGAATGGCAGGGAGGGGCTTTCACTGAAGTTTCCCTTATTTGACTTACGGAAGTTCCTCCAGAAGGAAAGAGATTGTCATGAACCCTCTCCTGGAATCTGTATTAACTAGAGAAGATTAACTCAGATCCCAAGAGAGAAAACTAAAGGTCTCCATGCCCGGGACATCTCGCCCAGCCAGACTTCAATTCTTTTCTTCACCACCTATTCTGAGGGCTGCTACTTGAGAGACTTTATCTGTATAATAAGACAAGCTTTGTTCCCAGAGCTGTTCCTGCCCTCACCCTCACATTGCTTCTCGCCACCACCTTCCAGGAGCCTTCAAGCTCCTATTTCTTTATGTAGCTCCAAGTCCTATTTAAGCTTCAACCATCTACCCCTTCTTTGAGTCTCACTTACACTTTCTGGGACCCCTGTGCATATGTGCATAATAAATGTGTATGCCTTTTCTTCTGTTAATCTGTCTACTGGCAGCTTTATTTCTCAGCCTCAAATATCCAACCTCCAGAGGGGAGAAAAAAGATTCTCTCACCCCTATAGCCTCAAAAGAAGACTAAAAGAAATTCACTAGTTTTATGGCAGACCATAATTTGAGGGAATAGACATGAAGCAGTTTGATGGAGTAGCCAGGTGTCCATACAAATATAAGTTGTGCTATAGATTGTTGTTCATAGTTCGTGCATATCACATCCTTTTTATTTGGTGGACATATTTTTATCAAGCATATTTTACATTTTTTTTTGCTGAAATCATTTGCAACTCCAGCTTTGAATAAAGTTAGATACCAAAGAAATATCAAAAATCTCTTTTAAGAAATTTAAAAAAATTTTAGAATCAGGGTCTCACTCTATCACACAGACTGGAGTGCAGTGGCACCATCATAGCTTACTGTAACCTGAACTCTTGGGCACAAGCCATCCTTCTGCCTCAGCCTCCAGAGTAGCTAGGAATAGAAGCATGCACCACCACTGCTAGCTAATTTTTTTTTCTTTGTAGAAAAAAATTTATTCTTTGTATTCCTTGTATTTGAAGAAAAATTGACAATTTGCCTTTTTAAGTATAGAAGGAAATTTGATTTGTTTCCAATTTAGGGCTAAAGTAGAAACTGGACTAGTTTTTGTTTCCTGCAACTAAGTTCTGACTCTCTACCTTTATTGAGATCCATTCTACCATGTTTTTGTTTTCAGCCCAGTAAAACAAGTAAGATTGCAGCTGTGGCCAGTCCCTAGTCGTTGTTACAGTAAAACAAGCCAACAATTGATTAGTAATTTTAGTTGAAATATATCACTAGTTGAATTGTATTTTGCTGAGGTGTTTTTTTAAGCACAAAAGGTTTCTGAGGGCTGGGTTCAGTGGCTTATGGACTGTAACCCCAGCATTTAGGGAGGCTGAGGTGGGAGGATTGCTTGAGGTCAGGAGTTGAAAGCCACTTTGGGCAACATAGAGATAGAGAAGTCACTGAAGACAAAAATTATATATTTCTGTGTCCTCAACATGTATTGAAAGCCTCATTTGTATAAGGTATGGCTAAAAGTTTTCCAAATCATGAGTGCTGGTTCCTTTTTGCCGAATAGTTCCTTCCTCAGTTTATTTCTTTCCTCATGCATTTCACCATAAGCAGCAATAACTAACCAGGTTGCACATTCCACATTTTACTTGGAAGTCTTCTCAGCTAAATATTCAAGTTCCACCCAAATATAGAATACAATTCAGCCAAGTCTCTCCCACTTTATAACAAGATAACCATTCCTTCAGTTTCTAATTGCGGTTTGTTTCCTTATTGTTGAGTTTTAAGAGTTCTTATATATTTTGGATATCACGTACTGAAATTCTAATTTCTAATTAGAATTTCCTTCTGAGAACTTACCATAAGCATATTTAACATTCTCATATTTTAAATTTAATATAAAATTTTGGGAACAGTTTTAGGTTTATAGAAAAATTGAGCGGAAAGTAGAGTTTCAGTATACTCCTTCCTTCTCCCCTCCTCCCCCAGTTTCTCTATTATTAACATCTTGCACTAGTGTGGTACATTTGTTAAAATTGATGAGCCAATGTGATAAATTATTATTAGCTAAAGACCATAGTTTATATTATGGTTCACTCTTTGTGCTGTATATTCTATGGGTTTTAACAATGTATAACAACATGTATTCGCCATTACAATATCATACAGAATAGTTTCACTGCCTTAAAAATCCACTGAACATCACTTATTCTTCCCTCTTAAAATCCACTGAATGTCACCTATTCTTCCCTTTTTCCCTCCCCCTAAGCCCCTGGCAACCACTAATCTTTGCTGTTTCCATAGATTAGCCTTTTCAGGAATGTTATATAGATGGAATTATACAGTATGTAGCCTTTTCCAGATTGACTTCTTTCACTCACCAATATGCACTTAATGTTCTTCTGTTCTTCTTCCTTTTTGGTAGCTTGATAGCTCATTTCTTTTCCTTACTGAATATTTCATTGTCTGAATGTACCATAGTTTATGTATTCATTCATGTACTGAAGGACATCTTGGCTGCTTCCACGTTTTGCCTATCATGAACAAAGCTGCTATAAACATTCTTGGGCACGTTTTGTGTGGACATACATTTTCAACTTCTTTGCATAAATACCAAGGAACGCAATTACTAGATCATATGGTAAGAGTATGTTTAGTTTTGTAAGAAATTGTCAAACTGTCCTCCAACGTGGCGCTAATATTTTGCATTCCCACCAGCAATGAATGAAAGTTCCTGTTGCTCCACATCCTTGGCAGCATTTGGTATTGTCAGGGTTATGGATTTTGGCCATTTTGATAGGTGTATAGTGGCATCCCATTGTTTTAATTTGCATTTCCCTGAGGACTTATGTGGAGCATCTTTTCATATGCTTATTTACCATCTGTATATCTTCTTTGGTGACATCTGTCAGGGTCTTTGGCCTATTTTTTAAATTGGTTTGTTTCCTTATTGGTGAGTTTTAAGAGTTCTTATATATTTTGGATATCAGTCCTTTATCAGATATGTATTTTGCGAGTATTTTCTCCCAGTCTGTGACTTGTCTTTTCATTCTCTTGAACATTTTTTTTTAAACCAATGTTCTCTTCATGACAATATATGCATTCTCTAAGATGACCGAAGCTTTCTCTATCATGTTCCCTTGACTGTAATTGTTTTTCATATACTCAGTGTTATGATTTCCAGGTTTAATGTTTGTCAGCCAACAGTCTGAGAGACTTGACCTTCGCCCCTTATCCAAATGCTGGGGATGCACGCCAGCATAGTAAAATGCAAGTGCCATGTCTTAAATATAAAAACCTACCGATTTGTTGGATTCTTTTTTTCTGCCAAGGACACAGTGACAGACTGGCCATGGGCTACACTTGCAGCTATGTGCTGGCTGACACAGGCATATAAAATACTTTACTAAGTGGCAAAACGTGGGAATAGTATCTCCGGGTTTCCTTAAGCATTAGAAAAACATGTTGGGGCCGGGCGCAGTGGCTCACGCCTGCAATCCCAGCACTTTGGGAGGCCGAGGCGGGCGGATCACTTGAGGTCAGGAGTTCAAGACCAGCTTGGCCAACATGGTGAACCCTCATCTCTACTAAAAATACAAAAATTAGCCGGGGATGGTGGTGCATGCCTGTAATCCTAGCTACTCGGGAAGCTGAGGCAGGAGAATCCCTTGAACCCGGGAGGTGGAGGTTGCAGTGAGCTGAGATTGCGCCATTGCACTCCAGCCTGAGCAACAGAGCTAGACTCCGTCTCAAAAAAAAAAAAAAAAGTTGGTCGCCACTCAATTGAGAGTCGTGAAAACAATTTTAATGGGTAACTACCAGTATTTTCAAAACGACAAAAGAGTAAAACAGAAAATAGAAGGTAGAACATGTAATAAAAGTAACGATTGTTTGCGTTTCAAAACTGTGTGTAGACGTGTATTCCTTTTCTTTTCTTTTTGTTTTGTTTTGTTTTGTTTTTTTTGAGACGGAGTCTCTCTCCGCCGCCCAGGCTGGAGTGCAGTGGCGCGATCTCGGCTGACTGCAACCTCTTCCTCCCGGATTCAAGCGATTCTTCTGCCTCAGCCTCCCGAGTAGCTACAGGCGCGCGCCACCACGCCCGGCTAATTTTTGTATTTTTAATAGAGACGGGGTGTCACCATATTGGCCAGGCTGAGTCTCGAACTTCTGATATAGTGATCCACCCACCTCGGCCTCCCAAAGTGCTGAGATTACAGACGTGAGCCACTGCGCCCGGTCAGTAGACGTGTATTTCTTATAATCAGTTCAGTCAGACAAGTTTACAATGCACACGCATACCTGAAACAGTCAGGAGCAAATGACTGGCGGCGAAAATGTGTGGCCCAGCGCAGGGCGAACGTACACGTTAGCTAAAGCCTCTGGGAAATGAAGTTCAGGAACATCTTCGCGGAGTGTTCTGGGAACGCTGGTCCAGTGTGCCCGCCCGGCGCCGGCGTGCGGGGCGGGGCTCTGTCGTAACGACCGGAAGTGACCGTTGAAGCCGGTTGTAGGCGTGGAAAGAGGTTGGCGCTCTGGAAGTCCAGTTGCTTCGGCTCCCTGCGTTAGGTCTGGTGGCGGTCAATGCGCTTCCGGACCCGGGATCCGAGTGTGTGGATCGCTATAGGGGGAGGGGAGCTCAGGTATCACCATGGCAACAGCCAGCCCTCCGGACCCGTGACGTCACCGTTCTGGTTTCGCGCTTAGAGGCCTCTGCGGGAGAAAGCTGGGGAGTCCTCGAAGGCGGCGCACCTCGCCTCCTTCTGTGCGGGGCGGTCCCGCCCGGATCCCTCGGTGGGCTTTGTTCTTTTGTTCTGGCCTAAGGGGAAGTCGGGTGCCGGGCCCCGCCCTGCTTGTCCACCTTCCAGCTTTAACGCTCTGCAACAGGTGTGTCTTCGTGTTATCCGAGCTCGCAGGGGTGTGAGTCACAAGTGTGCACAGAGGGAACACACCTGGTCTGTGAATGCCCCGGCCAGATTCTAGGGTGGGCACCAAGGGTTTTTTGGATCTGAGGCAGAACCCGCATACCCGATCTCCACTCTGTTTTGTTCATCGGAGTGCCACACACCTCTCTAGTGCTCTCTTGGGGCACTTCTCTTGTGTAGCACCTCTTGGTCACTTTGCAAGACTCTGATGTGTGATTGTGTGACGTACGCTGCTGACGCCATCCTGTGTCTTTTAGGGTAGACAACCTCAGCGTGTTGCAGGCTCCCTGCAAGGGGAGCTAGACATTTGAGTCCCAGACCGAGGTACCAGCTGAAGGAACGCTGCCTGGCGAACCCTGGTGTTCAAGTTCCAGAGGAACGGGATGAGTTCCTGAGATGGAAGGTAGTGGGGTCGACTTGGGGGAGAGCGGGGTGATGGACGCTTGAGAACAGTCATGACTGGAGGATCAAATACTTGAGATCAGAGCAAGAGATTTGGAAGGAAGGAACGGTATGCTTAGGGATTAGCAAAGAAACCGAATTACATTGTAGGGAGAGATTCTTTTTTATAAAGAGATACTTGGGAGAGGAGTTTATTTTTTTCTTTCATTCCATTGGGGAATGAAAAGACATAATCATTCAGAATATCTGTGATCCTCACATGACTTCTGAATATTAAATATTAAAATTATAATCTTGAAGTCAGAAGACATCTTGGTAATATATCCCTTCAATGAGGGAGTCAGTTTTGAAATCTCCTTGGCAGATGGCTGTCTGTCAACCCTATGCCCGAACTAGTGTGGCATTAAACTCGCCATTTTGGGTGCAGACTATTCCCTTGTTGGCTTTCTTTTTTAGTTTCTTATATTAAACCGATGTACTTGTCCCTGTAACTTTTGTGTTGATCTTAGTTCTTAGTCCTCCAAAGAAAAGGAAGCTGTCTGTTCTTTCTTTCACACTGCTGCCCTTAAGATACGTGAATTCAGCTGTTACAACTCCTCCTCATAAATTCTTTTCTAAGCAATATAGCCTCACTTCTTTTGATTGGTCTGTGTAAGTATCTAGACCTCTTCTGTGAAAACTCTCCTGCTTGTCAGCATTTTTCTTAAAATGCAGTGCCTAATGGTAAACATAGTTCTTTGGATGTGCTTTGAAAAGTACCTGAAAGAATAATGTACTACTTCCTTTGACTCGGATTATACTTCTGCTGTTTGGCATCAGATCACATTTGCTTTAAAAACTATCAATGATGTACTGTAAACTTTAGATCTTTTTTACATAAACTGCAGTGATCTAGATTTACACCATTTTTGTGTAATGGAATTATTATTATCCTTAATGTCATGACTTACATTTATGATTGTTCAATTTTTTGGTCACATGTTTTAGGCTTTCAGAATGATTGTGAATCCTAATTTAGTTATTCAGTGCCTTAACTGTCCTTTCTAACTTAATGTCACTAGCAGATTTGATAAATATTCCTTCTGTTTCTTCCTACATGTCATTGAACAGGTCAGGGTGAGGACAGAGGATTATGACATGTCCCTATAGAGTTCCCTCTGCATTGGTGTTGTCTTTACATTCTTTAGGTATGGCTGTGCAATCAAGTTTGGTTTAACCTAACTATTATCATGCAGTCCTTTTTTTGCATTTGTTAAAAATAATATCATTAGAAGTCTTAACATTATTCACATTATTCATGTGAATAATGTAGGTTTGGTCCATACTTCTCTTCAATTTTTTGTACTTCAAGTATTTTTTACAGTGGATTTTTTTATATATATATTCTAAGTTTCTCAGAATTAAATCAGCCAAAGTAGTTTCATTAAAAGCCTTTGTTTTTTCTTTATTTTGGGGATTTCTCACAATTTTATCATTAGGATTAACTTTACTGAGCCTCTGTTCCTTGTAATCATAACTTATGTAGCACATACTGAGCATTTACTATGTGCCAGGCACACAGTTGGTTTCTGTAACTGTTGCTGTTTTTGGTTCTGTTGGTTGCTGTTACTTGGAATAAAAAGTATCTTACCTGAGACATTTCTCTTGATTCTGTTTTCCTAAAGTCTTAGGTACCTGTCTGTGCATGTAGAACATTTTCTTTCACTGTTAAGAACTTCCAAGATAACATCTTCATTTTTTTCTTAAGACTTCTGTTACAAAACAGTTTTTCTTTACTGGTCAAGATGAAGTTGAGCATAATAGTTCCCTTTATTGCTTCCTCTACTTTCTGAGGCATGGCACCATTAATATAAATTAAGAATTTCTTGATTAATACATTTTTTACAAAATGAAACTTACATACTTAGCCAAACAGTTGAAACTGCTTTTCTCCGTGTTATTCATTACCCCCACCTGCCTAAGCTGTCCATGGCATACTGTTGCCAGCATGGTGCTACTTTTGTTTTTTCTTTCTTTCTTTCTTTTGATTTATCTGCAGTTTCCATCAGGTTTCACACTCAGGATTATTGCATCACGTACAATAATCCATCTCTTAGTCTGTCTCTTTATATCAGATCATTTTGTGTAAATTTTACCCAGCTCTCTTTTAAACAGGGCTTGGTCATGAAACCCACACTAGGGCAGTTAGCTCTCTCTGGAATTTGAATCTTGGAACTAAAATCAGCTGGCACTGACCTACCCTAATGGTGGTATCCCAAAGAGATTGCCCTTGTACCTTAGTGGTGCAATTTTGATTCCCTGAAATTACTTGGGTTCTGTCCATTTGATTGTTTAGCTTTTCTTTTTATTCTTCATGTTCCCTACTGTCTTTATGTTTAGTCCCTTAGTTGATTTTTTTTTTTTTAAGTTATATAGTTTTAAGGTCTTATGTCTTCCAGCCCAACAAGCCTTGGTTAATGCCTAAAATATTGAGTTTCCCTTCTTTTTTTCAGGTGTACATTCACTTGGCTTATTGTCACTATCTCATGAATTTATGTGTGGTCATAAATATCCATCTTGACCCTTACCCGTTTTGATTGTTTTTTCTTAGTTTTTACCAAGCATCTCTTACAGCATTGCTAGTCTATTTCATACCTCATGTCTCATTCAAATTTTTTTTTTTGTTTTTGAGATGCTGTCTCGCTCTATCACCCAGGCTGGAGTGCTGTGGCGTAATTTCGGCTCACTGCAATCTCCCCCTCCCGGGTTCAAGCAGTTTTCCTGCCACAGCCTTCTGAGTAGCTGGGATTACAGGCACACGCCACCACGCCTGGTTAATTTTTGTATTTTTAGTAGAGACGAGGTTTCACCATGTTGGTCAGGCTGGTTGCGAACTCCTGACCTTGTGATCCACCTGCCTCAGCCTCCCAAAGTGCTGGGATTACAGGCGTGAGCCACTGTGCCCGGCCAGTGTCATTCAAATTTTATATCCAGAGACATCTTCCCTCGCTAGTCTTTCTGCCTACATTAAATTTCTAAGAGGAGAAAATTCTTCTTGTCTTACTTCTTTGTGGAAACAGGTGTACCTAGTTTGGTTTTCCTCACCACTATCTCCTCTTCAAGAGGATTTTGAAAGGTGTGTTTGTCAGACATTTGCCTCTAGTCTTTTAAAGATGAGGAAATTGAAGCCTAAAGGAGACAAGGGACTTGCATAATTATACATAATTAATTACCAGACGAGTCATTTTGAGAATCAGGCTTTCCTGTCAACCAGTACTCTGAATGGATTCCCCCAAGAGCAAAGTTTTTTTTGTTGTTGTTTATTAAGGTATAAGTTATATACAGTAAAGTGCACAAATACTGTACAGTATATAGCTTTTCAAATTTTCGTGTATGTATAAACTAGTATAACCAAGATATGGAATGTTTCTAATGCCCCAGAAGTATCTTGTGTGTCTGCCCAGTCAGTTATCCCTCCAGAAGTACTATTCTAACTTTCATTACCATAGATCAGTTTGGTTGGTTTTTAAACTTAATATAGTCATACAGTATGCATTATTTTGTGTCTGGCTTATTTTGCTCAACATTATGTTTAAGAGATGCATCCATGTTGTTAATTATGTTAGTGGCTCTTTCTTATATTTTGGAATAATCCATTGTATGAAAATACCATGGTTGTTTATGCTGTGTTCTGTTGAAAGGCATTTGGGTTGTTTCCAGTTCTGAGAGATTATGAATAAATCTGCAGTGAAGATCCTTGTACAAGTATTTGGTGGACATAAGCATTTCTATGGATGTAAGGACGGGAGTGGAATTGCTGAGTCATAGGATAGTCATATGTTTAGCTTAGTATAAACTACCAGTTTTCATAAGTGGTTGATAAATTTATACCATATACCAATCTAAAAAGTTCTAATTGCTTTATATTCTTGCCAGCAATTAGTATTGACCATGTCTGTTTAATTTAAGACATTCTGTTGGGTGGGTAGAGTAAGTAGCATATGTCATTGTGATATTTAATTTGCATTAATAGCAAAGTTTTCAAAGGGCCTATGAAGACTTTTGGAAAGTAATTGGATTATTTCTTCATATTTTATATGTAGCAGAGAAAAGGCAGCAGAAATAGTTTGCCTCATTTAATGAGGAACATAGATTGAGTCATATAATACATATGACTTCTAACTGTCTAGGTACAAAACTGAATCATAAAGGAATGCTTTACCTCCTGAGCCTACTGAGGAGGGTACCAGGGCCCCAGTTATCTTGTAACTTTTTTTGCATTCTAAAATACAAAGGAAATGGCATAGTTTCCGTTATTTTCAAATAGAAGAGTAAACGGAATTTATGGATTGCTGGGAATAGCTAAATTGAACAGAAGTCATATGGCTCCTGCTTCTTCCCCTAGATCTGTCCTCTCCAGACTCCACCCTTCTCCAAGGGGGACATAATCTACTCTCATCAGCCAGTTTTCAGGTAAGATGTGGTTTCTTGAAATGCCATTTTATTCTTTAGAGGGTGATTGTGTTTTTTTTGTTTTTTTTCTATTTATCAAAAAATCAGTGTTGGCAGTTCATTCTGGGCTTTTATCTATCTGTCTAGTAACCGCATTCCTAGCTGTGTCTCTCCAGCTTTAACTAATACATTCATTACTTACCACTTGCTTAGTATCTTTTTTTTTTTTTTTTTTTTTTGAGATGGAGTCTCGCTCTGTCACCCAGGCTGGAGTGCAGTGGCGCAATCTTGGCTCACTGCAAACTCTGCCTCCCGGGTTCACGCCATTCTCCTGCCTCAGCCTCCCGAGTAGCTAGGACTACAGGCACCTGCCACCACACCCAGCTAAGTTTTTTGTATTTTTAGTAGAGACAGGGTTTCACCGTGTTAGCCAGGATGGTCTCGATCTCCTGACTTCGTGATCTGCCCGCCTCGCCCTCCCGAAGTGCTGGGATTACAGGCATGAGCCACTGCGTCCTGCCGGGTTTGTCTTTTCTTTCTTTTTTTTTTTTTTTTTTGAGACAGAGTCTTGCTCTGTCGCCCAGCCTGGAGTGCAGTGGGGCGATCTCGGCTCACTGCAAGCTCCGCCTCCTGGGTTCATGCCATTATCCTGCCTCAGCCTCCCCAGTAGCTAGGACTACCGGCGCTCGCCACCAAACCCAGCTAATTTTTTTGTATTTTTAGTAGAGACGGGGTTTCACCATGTTAGCCAGGATGGTCTCAATGTCCTGACCTCGTGATCTGCCCACCTCGGCCTCCCATAGTGCTGGGATTACAGGCATGAGCCACTGCGCCCGGCCAGGTTTTGCTTTTTTAATCCAATCTGGAAATCTCTGCTTCTTGGGGTGTTTGGACCATTTGTATTCAATATGATCTTACATGTAATGTGTTACATTTAAATATAATGTGACTTTTGATATGGATAAGTCTTTTACCTTGCTGTTTGTTTTCTATTTGTATTTTTTCTTTTTTTCCTTCTATTCTTACCTTTTTTGGATTGAATATGCTTATGATTCTATTTTATCTCCTTCATTAGCTTATTAGCCATAACTCTTTGCTATTTTACTTGTTGCTTTAGGGATTCATATTTGTTTTAATCACCATTTACTTTCAAGTGATATTCCATTTTACTTAGAATAGTGTATTTCCATTCCCCCCACCGCAGTTTTTATGCTATTGTTGCCATATATTTTACTTGTTACATATGTTATAAATCCCATAATACTTTGTTGTTATTTTCTTTAAGCAGCCAATTATCTTTGAAAGAGATTTAAGTAATAAGAAAATAATTGTGTATAGTTATTATAATGCTCATTGTGTAATGATCATTTTCAGTATTCTTTATTTGTTTTTATAAATCAGTGGTTCACTATTGTGAGTGATTTTGCTCCCCAAGGAGCAACATTTGAGTGTTAGGGGACTTTTTTGATTGTCATGACTTGGTAGGGAGTACTATTAGCATCCAGTAGGTTGAGACCAGTGATGTCTTCATACACAGGACAGGCCCCCACACTTATCTAAAAGAATCATCTGGTCCAAAATATCAATAGCGCCAAGGTTGAGAAACCTTGGTGTCAAACCATATTTTCATCTGTTTTTTTTTTTTTTTAATCTCGTTGAATGACTTCCTTTAACATTTCTTGTAGTGTAGGTCTGCTGTGAATAATACTTTCAGGTTTCTATGTCTAAAGAAGTCTTTATTTTGCCTTTGTTTATTAATTCTAGTGTGACAGATTTCTTCTTTTCAGTATTTGATGTTGCTGCAGTGTCTGTTGTTTCTAACGAAAACGTTACTGTTGTTTTTATCTTTGTTTTTTTGTATTTGTGTGTCTTTTTTCCTCAGATTACTTGTAAGATTTTTTTCTATCACTGAGTTTAAACTATTTGATAATGATGTATTTTGGTGCAATTCTTTTGTGGTTATAATCAAGTTTGGAAAATAATCAGCTGTTATTTCCCCAAAAATGTTTTCTGGTCACCTCTCATCTTTCACCTCCTGCCCTGGTACTCCAATCACACATAAAGCAGGCCACTTAAAGTTCTCCTAGAGCTCCCCAAGGCTCTTTTTTTAAAATTATTTTTTTCTTTTATTTTGAATAGCTTTGATTTCTGTGTCTTTGAAGTTACTAATATCTCTTCTTCAAAGCTTACTCTTCTGTTAATACTACCTGGTAAATTTTTTTAAATCTCAAAACATTCTCATTTTCAGCTCTAAGAAGTTCCATTTAGGTTTTTTTTTTTTTAAATGTCTTTCATATCTTTGCCTAACATTTTGAACATATGGAATACAGTCATAAAAACTTTTGATGTTCTTGTCTGTTAACTCTAACATCTCTTCTGGGTTGGTTTCAATTGATTGACTTTTCTCCTTATTATGGGTTATATTTTCCTGCTTCTGTGCATTGCCTGATAATTTTTTTTTTTTTTTTTTGAGACGGAGTCTCACTCTGTCACCCAGGCCGGAGTGCAGTGGCACAATCTCAGCTCACTGCAACCTCTGCCTCCTGGGTTCAAGCAGCTCTCCTGCCTCAGCCTCCTGAGTAGCTGGGATTACGCACCACCACGCCTGGCTAATTTTTTTGTATTTTTAGTAGAGACGGTGTTTTGCCATGTTGGTCAGGCTGGTCTCAAACTCCTGACCTCATGATCCTCCTGCCTCGGCCTCCCAAAGTGCTGGGATTACAGGCATGAACCACCGTGCCCAGCCGCCTGATAATCTTTGATTGGATGCCACACACTGAATTTTACCTTATTGGGTTCTGAATATTTTTATATTCATATAAAATATTCTTGGCTGGGTTCGGTGGCTCACGCCTATAATCCCAGCACGTTGGGAGGCCGAGGCGGGTGGATCACAAGGTCAGGAGATCGAGACCATCCTGGCTAACACAGTGAAACCCTGTCTCTACTAAAAACACAAAAAAATTAGCTGGGTGTGGTGGTGGGCACCTGTGGTCCCAGCTACTCGGGAGGCTGAGGCAGCAGAATGGCGTGAACCTGGGAGGCGGAGCTTGCAGTGAGCCGAGATCACGCCACTGCACTCCAGCCTGGGCAACAGAGCAAAACTCCATCTCAAAAAAAAAAAAAAATTCTTGAACCTTATTCTGGGATGCAGTTAAGTTACTGGAAACAGTGTTTCTTTCAGGCCTTTTAAGATTTGTTAAGTGGGCCCAGAACAGCATTTAGTCTCAGCCTATCTATTCCTGACCATAGAGGCAGGACCATTCTGAGTATTCTACCCAATGCCTCATGAATTATGAAGTTTTCCATTTTGGCTGATGTATTTCCAACCCTTTTTGAGTGCTGGTACTGGTCCCTTGACTCCTTTTAGATGATTCTTTCACTGGCCCCAGATAGTCTCATCACACCCATGCACAGATTGGTACTTTTCTGAATGCTCTAGAGGGAACCTCTGCAGTTTTCCTTGCTTCTCTCTTTGTGTAGCTCTCTCCTCTCCAGTACTGTGTCCTGTGAACTCTAGTCACCTTGATTTTCCCAAACTCTCAGCTCTATCTCTTGAGTTCCAGAAATCTGCTGGGCTCCTCCTAGGTTCCACCTCCCTACACCAGTGTTTGGAAACTCTCAAGGCAGTAAGCTAGAGCAATTGTAGAGCTCACCTCATTTGTTTCCTGATTCTCAGGGATCACTTTTCTTTGTTACCTGAGGTTCAGTGTGTTGGAAACTTTTGTTTCATTTTGTCTGGAATGTATTTTTTATTTCATGTAGGAGAGTAAATCCAATTATTGTTAATTCCATCTTGGCCACAGCTTGATCCTATTGACATTTGTATTTTAAACTGTAAGCATTGTTAGGGCTGATCTAGTGTAAGCTTACTCTAGGGCTGTGTTTCAGGGACCCACGACCATGCTTCAGTTCAGTGATTTGTTGGAATGATTCATATGACTCAGTAGCATAAATCACGGCTAACAAATATTACAGCAAAGCATACAAAAGAGGATCAGAAGGAAAAGGGTATTCGTGAGCAGAGTCCAGAGAAATCAGGTACAGGCTTCTGAGTCCTCCTTCTGTGATGATCATACAGATGCACTTTCTCTGTTACTGTGAGCCACAGAAACATGAGAAATGTCTACCCAGGGAATCCTGCTTGAATCTTGGAGTCCGAATTCATAAAGGTTGCTGATCACATTGGCGTTTACCTGCCATATGACCAGCTATAGTATAGACCCCACACTCGGCACCTGGTACACTCATACATTTCCATGTTTCTTTAAACGATGTTGACAGTTTGGTACATCTTGTCCCAGTGCACTGGGCACACAGAATAACATCATTAATCAGTGACTAGGCACACAGAATTATGTCGATAATTAGTGACCATGGAAGTGTTCAAAAGTTTAGTTTTCAGAGCTTGCTCAAGGGTCAGAACCAAGGATCCAGGCATTCCTGGAATTTAGCAAGGAATGAGCCAACCAGACCTGCTGCTTATACTCTTTCCTCATAGTCTAGACTTGCCCTGCTCCTAAAGTGTCCTGGAACTGTTTGTGGGAGCCGACTGTGCACATAACTTCTCAACTCTATTCAGTTGCGTCATGTTGGTAACTTTGCATTGCCCATGGAGATTGTATTTACACCAGATTTGTGGTGTTCCTTTTCTCTGCAGCTCCCTCCTCTCCAGTATCTATCCTGTAGATTCCCTGCCTCAGTAGTTCTGAACTTTCAACTTTGTCTCCTCAGCTCAGTAAGACCACTGCTTTGCTAGAGCTCTGCCTCCCTGTTCTGCAGTCTGGACAGTGCCTCAGGCCAAAAGTTAAGGGGATTCTGGGGCTCATGTTAGTGTTTTCCTTCTCTCCGTATCACTTCTGTCCTGCCTGCTGTTCAAAATATGAAAACACCGTTTCAGATATATTGTTCAGTTTTATTTATATTGGAAGAGCTAGTCCAGTTGCTTTGTCATGGTTAGAGGGAAAAGTCCTAATGATTTAATATATTTGTATTTTTTAAACAAAGTTATTGCTCTCTCACTTAGTTTTAAATACATAGCAATAAAAAAAACAGGAAGTTTCCTCCATTGCCTATAGTTCCCACTACCCAGTCCCACCAATAGTATTTGGTTGAGTATTCTTTCAGATTTTTTTCTGTTCATTTACATATAAACTTTCTTCCTATTCATAAAAAGAAAAGTAGGATTATACCCTAGAGTGCAGTGGTATGATCATAGGTCACTGCAACCTTGAACTTCTGGGTGGAAGCAATCCTCTCACCTCAGCTTCCTGAGGAGCTGGGACTACAGGTGCATGCCACCATGCCCAGCTTATTTCTGTTTTTATCTTTAGTGCCAACGAGGTCTCACTATGTTGCACAGGCTGGTCTTGAACTCTTGGGCTCAAGCAATCCTCCCACCTCGGCCTCCCGAAGTGTTGAGATTGCAGGTGTGAGCCACCATGCCTGTCCTTCTGTGTACATATTTTCTAATGAGTACATATAGGTATACCTCATTTGATAACTATCTATATAAAGTGTTTTAGTATGGGTGTACTATATATTTTTTAACCACTAACCTATTAATGGACATAAAAGTTTGATTTTTTTTCCTTCCACACAAATGATGTTGAATTGGCAATTGTACATAGGTCTTTGTACCTAGAAGTGTTTCTGAAGAATAAATTCCTAGAAGTAGGAAGACCAGATTAAATGGTATATCCATTAAAGTTTTGATAGATCTTGTCAGATTGCCCCCCAGATAGACTGCATTTGGGTTCTGTTTCCACCATAGTACACATGAGCACTTCAGCAGTGTTACCCAGTCTGATATTTTACTGTTTAACTATATTTTTAGGGGAGGGGAGCATCTTTTCATGGTTTCACATTTTCCTCGGTGACTTGCCTATTTGGGTTATTGGCCTTTATTGTTGCTATTGTTATGGATAGTTGATCTTTTTTTTTTCCCCTTAACTTTTAGTTGACATGTAATAATTGTACGTATCCATGGGATACAAAGTGATATTTTGGTACGTGAATACAATGTGTAATGATAAAATCAGGATAATTAGCATATCCATCACCTTGAACATTTATCACTTCTTTGTGTTGTGAATATTCCGAATCCTCTCTTCTACTTTCTTGTAGTTACACACTAAATTATTGTTAACCATATTCATGCTATAGTGCAATAGACACTGGAACTTATTCCTTCCATCTACCTGTAACTTTGTAACTATTAGCCAGTCTTTCCCTAGCCTTCCCTCCTCTCTACCCTTCCCAGCCTCTAGTAAGCACAATTCTACTTTCTATGAGCTCATTTTGTTTTTGTTTGCTCCTAAATGTGAACGAGAACACGCGATATTTATCTTTCTGTGCCTGGCATATTTGACTTAACATAATGTCCTGCAGGTACATCCATGTTACCACTAATGACAAGATTTTGTTCTTTTTTTAAATGGCTGAATGGTATTCCATTGTGTATATATACCACATTTTCTTTATCCATTCGTCTGTTGATGGGCATTTAGGCTGATTCTATATCTTAGCTGTTGTCAATAAAGCCGTAGCAAACATGGGGATGCATGTGTCTCTTTGGTATACTGATTTCCTTCACTTTGGATAAATACCCATTAGTGGGATTGCTGGATCATATGGTAGTTCCATATTTAGTTTTTTCAAGACAGTGCCAAACTGTTTTCCATCATGATTGTACTAATTTACATTCCCACCAGTGGTGTATCCTTGCCAGCATTTGTTATTTTTTTTTTTTGTCTTTTTGACTAACTGGGGTGAGATGATATCTCATTATGGTTTTGATTTGCATTTAGTGATGTTGAGCATTTTTTCATATATTTGGGTGTTTATTTGTCTTCTTTTGAGAAATGCTTATTCAGATATTTCACCCACTTTTTAATGGTATTATTTATTTTTTTGCTGTTGATTTGAGTATATTCTGGATATTAGTCCCTTGTGAGATGAATAGTTTGCAGATATTTTTGCCCCTTCTACAGGTTGTCTTGAACTCTGTAGATTGTTTTTTTTTTTTTTTTTTTTACTGTGCAGAAGCTTTTTAGTTAAATTGTGTTTTGTTTATGATATCTTATAGATGTTTTACATTGTTATGTGGTTATATCTATCAATCTCTCTCTCCATCGTGTAAATTTTGCCTTCCAGATTTCAAGCTTATACAAATATTTTCCTGTTTTTTATTCTATTTTATTTTGACTTTTTCTTTAAAATTCCATCTTTAGGTTGGCAGGAATTTTTGTGTGTGTTGTGAAGTAAGGATCGCACCTTAATTTTTTGTTCATAGACGGTCGTTTGTTATGGCATGCTTTAGTGACTAATCCATCTTAACTAATTTCACTTTTAACTTTTAATTTAACAAATTAACTTTTAACCAATTTGAAAGCTGCTGAATGCCTTTTAACTCTTATAAATATGAATCTGTTTCTGGATTTTCTATTTTATTTCATTTTGTTTTATTCCAGACTTGGCCATTTTTAAATTACTTTATCTTTTGAAATGTATTAGGGCAAGTCTTTCCACCTCTCTTTTTCAAAAAACCTTTGGGTGCTTTTGCACATTGTAGGTAGTAAAAATTATTGATGATAATAGTTAAACCATTAATACTTAACATATCTTGGAACACAGAGATGATGATGGTAATGATGATGAATGGCCATATTGACTGAGCACTTATTATGTGCCAGGCGTTAAATTAAGCATTTCACATGGAATGTTTTATTTAATTCTTACAATAACCCAATGGATGAGGCACTGTTTTTACATTTATTTTATAAAGGAGAAAATGTCAAGATCACTTTGCAGACATCCTATAGACTGCCTTACTTCTGTCAGTATTGCTAACTTTACCCCTTTCCTAAGTAAATGCTTATGGCTAAGCAGAAATATGTTTGGTATTTCAGGAATCGGTGACTTTCAAGGATGTGATAGTAGACTTTACCCAGGAAGAATGGAAACAGCTGGACCCTGGCCAGAGAGATTTGTTCAGGGATGTGACATTGGAAAATTATACACACCTGGTCTCTATAGGTAAGGATAACTTCTCTGAGTTAATATCAAGGGGTGTGCAGGGGGAGGGTTCTCTCTTGTGCTCAGGGGAGTTTGCCTTTAAGTTTAGTAACCAACAATTTCTAAATTTCTAAAGGTTTTGAAAAGGTTTCTACCATCCTAGCAAGCAGAGGGACAAAATAATAATTTTCCTGAACCCCGATCAGTTCCCAAATTATACTCCCACCATGTCTGGGAACTGGTAACACTAAAGCTTGATATGCTATCCACTCCCATCAGGTTTTTACTACATATCATTTCTTCTAAAGACAAAGTGGTAATTGAATTCTGATATGGTACTTTTCCCTTACTGCAGGTTTCTTTTTTTTTTCCCCTAATGAACAGGACTCCAAGTTTCTAAACCTGATGTGATTTCCCAGTTAGAGCAAGGGACAGAGCCATGGATCATGGAGCCAAGCATTCCAGTAGGTACCTGTGCAGGTAAGTCATGGATGCCAGCAGATGAATATCATTAACTCCGACTGTCAGCCTGATAGGAGAGGATTTTATGTCGGAAGTGTAGATGTACTTTCTTCCCTTTAAAGTATTTCCTGTGGAGAAATGGGAAAACATCCGTTTTCTGGACTTTCTTTATGCTTTGTTATGTCACTGATTGTTGCAATATATATTCTATGTTGTGCCCCTTTTTGAGGAGATGTCCTTCCTACCTTTTTATGAAATCCACCTCTCGAACTGGACTCTGAATTACATCTCTTTCTACTTCCTTTAGGACCATGATCTCATAATTATCACCATACTTTTCAGTCCTTACAATTTTTCATTTTGGATCTACGGGCTCCATTCCTAGTACTTTTGAATAGAAATACATAACCTGTATTTCCAAATAGATTTACTCCACAATACGAATCTTTATGGCCACCATTCAGTTTCTCTTTTCTTTCCCAAGCAAACTCGATAAAAATGAGTTCTATACCTGCAGGCTTCATTTCTTTATCACCTAATTCTTACCTAGTAACATGTATAGCTTCTGACTTTTTTTTTTCTTTTTTTGAGACAAAGTCTCACTCTGTTGCCCAGGCTGTAGTGCAGTGGCGTAATCTTGGCTCTCTGCAGCTTCTGCCTCCCAGGCTCAAGCAATCCTTCCACCTTAGCCTCCCGAGTAGCTAGAACTACAGGTGCACTCCACCATGCCTGGCTAATTTTTGTATTTTTAGTGGAGACAGGGTTTCGCCATGTTGCCTAGGCTGGTCTTGAACTCCTGGGCTCAAGTGATCTACCCGCCTTAGCCTCTCAAAGTGCTGCAATTACAGGTGTGAGCCACTGCATCTAGCTAGCTTCTGATTTTATCACTTTATCATATGGTTTTTGAAATTATGAATAACTTTCTTCTAAATCATCAGTTTCCAAACTGCATGAAGTAACCTAAGGATGTGACCCTGGAAAAACAAACAAACCTAGTCATTCTAGGTAAGGGATATGTCTCTAGAGTTAAAGGGATGTAGGTGAGGTTCTTCTTTATGGGGGAAAAATGTATGCCATGTTCAAACTTTAGCAAGTTTCTAACTGGAGTACCACTCAGAGATTTTTTTTGCAAATAGGCAGTTAGGTGTTACGAATGTTCAACAGGGTTGCATAGAATGTAACATCCCCCCAACCTCTGCCCTACCTCCAATCATGAATACTTTTTTTTCATATCACATCTGTAAAATGTTTCTCTTAGAATGGTTTCATGGAACATACTTTAGAAAGCTTAATTTAAAAAAAAGGAAGAACTTTAATAACTGGGACTTATGGTTAGTTAACTTTTGGAAAAAGCAAGTTGTCAAGTTTTATTACAAACTAAAAATGAAGTTTTACTTGACCAGATAGAAAACCATTTTAAACCATTTAAATGTATATTGAAAAACTTAGGCTTTTCAAAAAATACTTTTTACCAAAAAGATTTATTTAGGCAAAAATAATAACCCCCACACCCGTGTTGTATAGATAATTTATATAGTTCCAGTTACCTGGTCAGTGAACAGAAGGCAAGCACTTGAGATATTTAGCTCCCTTCTTTTGGTTACTTTTTATTGCTGGAATTTGACCTGATAATGATAGTCTTGGTAAATCAGCCCTCAATTCTATCTTTATCAGCATCTAGAATGGATTTATTCTTAGCTGGTGAGTTGGCTGCTTTTGTCTTTATAAAAATGATGTATAGTTTTGTAGATATCTCTACAGCTAGTGATATTGTGACAGTACCTACATTGAGTTGGCCACTAGCCCTGGGCCTAGTCTACATGATTTCCCTCATCCTCTCTATTGCCATCTTCTCGGAGCTGTCTTGATGATCTTGACCCTCAGAATCATGATCTATAACCCTGATATATATCTGTCTCACTGGTCTACCTTGTTTTCTTGTCCACTGGTTGTCAACACCCTCGATTACTTCTCCACGCATGGGATGTCAGAATACTATAGTCAATGTCTGTAGACTTTGTGTGTAGTAAAGAGAGAATTGCTTTCTGCAATAGGGATGGTATTTTTCAATCTGGTCTTTAGGAACTTTCTCCATCCCTTCATTTTTTGCCCTGCCCCTTATATTCTAGTAATTCTGTTGGTTATTGATTAGAGGACATGACAACATAGATAACATTGGCCATGGTCTGTTTCATGTTGCCTTTGGGTGGAACTTCAACCCAGGTTGGAGATCTGCCACTTCCATGAACTGTTCTTTAACAGCATCAGACTCCATGGTCTCCATATCTTTCATTGTGAGGTACTTCCAGAGGTATTCTTTATGGCTACCTGCTGTGCAAACATATCTTCCCTGGTGTCATTTCTGTTGATGAAAACATATTTATTTCTTGAACAATCGGCTGTTTCCAAACCCTGTATTGTATTGATCTTGTCTCTCCTGTAGAAATTCTATTGCTATGAGGCTGCCTACACTAATACATGCTGTGCTATTACCCGTAGTGCCAGGTGTGGAGGGGATGCTAAGCAGCTCTGGGGTCTGCCCCACTGCTCGTGCTTGCAGTGATAGTGGTAGTGGTAGTGATGGTGACTGGGCTTGCAATATGGGAAAGATTCAGGATCCTCTGGGGTCTGCTGTAAACTCCTGATACCATTGAAACTGAAGAAACTGTTTTAAACGCAGCCTTTGTTCTTTAAGGATATTGCCAGCATTGACTACGCTGCTTCTTTTAGTTGTCATCCCTCTTGTTTTGGGCAACAGTTTACTTCCTGATTATGTACTTTCCTGGTTGTGTTTCTTCTGTTGTTTTGTGTGTTTGCTGATAAACTGCTTTCTTTCATTAGTATATTTTATTAATTCTGTTACCCTGACTATTCTCAAGGATCTTCCCTCTGCCTCTGCTCTTTTTCACATGTATTTCTAAGGCTTTAGCTATTCTTGTCCTTCCTTTTTTGAGCTGATACTTTCCATCCTACATTTGAACATCCTCGTTATTCTGATGTTGGCATCTTTCACTTCCACAAACACTACTATAGTCCAGCTCTCCATTTCTTTTCTTAATTCTCAAAATGCCTAGACTTGAACTTGTTAGTTTCTCCCTGCTAAATTATTTCTCAACTATTTACAACTCTTCCCATATCTAGCAATGACGTGATTATTTATTCAGTGTTCCAGGCTAAAACACATGGGGTCTTAGCTAATAAATCTTTCGTGTTTGTTCTGTCTTTAAATCATGGTTCTTGGATTTTTTGTTTTGTTGTTTATTAGCAAGGAATCCCAATTCAAACTGCCCCCTTCAGATTCAGTTCATCTCTGTCTACTCTTAGCCATCTCTGTTGTCATCTTTTTAATCAACTATTACCTTAAATGTATTTCCTTACTGGTTCTTGGAGATTATCTATGAAATTGAATTAGACATTCTTTTGCCACTTTCGTATTTTATTTATAATTCTCCTTAGCTCCTTCCAGCTGTCTCCCCAAATAATATGGCTATATATTTGAAAACCATTAGAATTTTCTGAGGGATTTATTTTTTTGTATCATTATATTATTCCCACAATAGCAGTTTATTTTTTCTCTATTCAGAGAACACTGGAATTTTCTTTTTCTTTTAGACTGGGAGACAAGACTTGAAAATAGTGTGTCAGCCCCAGAGCCTGACATTTCTGAAGAAGAGCTATCTCCAGAGGTAACAGTGGAAAAACACAAAAGAGATGATTCTTGGAGTTCCAACTTGCTAGAAAGTTGGGAATATGAAGGCAGTTTAGAGAGGCAGCAGGCAAACCAACAGACACTGCCAAAGGAAATAAAGGTAACCGAAAAGACAATACCCAGTAGGGAAAAAGGCCCTGTAAATAATGAATTTGGGAAAAGCGTCAATGTGAGTGCAAACCTTGTAACACAAGAACCATGTCCAGAAGAGACCTCTACTAAAAGAAGCATCAAACAGAATTCAAACCCAGTTAAAAAGGAGAAATCTTGTAAGTGCAATGAATGTGGGAAAGCCTTTAGTTATTGTTCAGCTCTTATTCGCCATCAGAGAACACATACCGGAGAAAAACCCTACAAATGTAATGAATGTGAAAAAGCCTTCAGCCGGAGTGAAAACCTTATAAACCATCAAAGAATTCATACTGGAGATAAACCATATAAATGTGATCAGTGTGGAAAAGGCTTCATTGAGGGTCCATCTCTTACTCAGCATCAAAGAATTCATACTGGAGAAAAACCATATAAATGTGATGAATGTGGGAAAGCCTTTAGTCAGAGGACCCATCTTGTTCAGCATCAGAGAATTCATACTGGCGAGAAGCCATATACTTGTAATGAGTGTGGAAAAGCCTTTAGCCAGAGAGGCCACTTTATGGAACATCAGAAAATTCATACAGGAGAAAAACCTTTTAAATGTGATGAATGTGATAAAACCTTCACCAGGAGCACACACCTTACTCAACATCAAAAAATTCATACTGGAGAAAAAACCTATAAATGTAATGAATGTGGAAAGGCCTTCAATGGGCCCTCAACTTTTATCCGTCATCATATGATTCATACTGGTGAAAAACCATACGAATGCAATGAATGTGGGAAAGCCTTCAGCCAGCACTCAAACCTCACTCAGCATCAAAAAACACATACTGGGGAGAAACCCTATGATTGTGCAGAATGTGGAAAATCTTTTAGTTACTGGTCATCCCTTGCTCAACACCTGAAAATTCATACTGGAGAAAAACCTTACAAATGCAATGAATGTGGAAAGGCCTTCAGTTACTGCTCATCCCTTACCCAACATAGGAGAATTCACACGAGAGAAAAGCCCTTTGAATGCAGTGAATGTGGAAAGGCTTTCAGTTATCTCTCAAACCTTAATCAGCATCAGAAAACTCATACTCAAGAGAAAGCTTATGAATGTAAAGAATGTGGGAAAGCTTTTATTCGGAGTTCGTCTCTTGCTAAGCATGAAAGAATTCATACTGGAGAGAAACCCTATCAGTGTCATGAATGTGGGAAAACCTTCAGTTATGGTTCATCCCTTATTCAGCATAGGAAGATCCATACTGGAGAACGACCTTACAAGTGTAATGAGTGTGGGAGAGCATTCAACCAGAACATACACCTTACACAGCATAAGAGAATTCATACAGGAGCCAAGCCTTATGAGTGTGCTGACTGTGGTAAAGCCTTTCGACATTGTTCATCTCTTGCTCAACATCAAAAAACTCACACAGAAGAAAAACCCTACCAGTGTAACAAATGTGAAAAGACCTTTAGCCAGAGCTCCCATCTAACTCAGCATCAACGGATTCACACTGGGGAGAAGCCATATAAGTGCAATGAATGTGACAAAGCCTTTAGCCGGAGCACTCATCTGACTGAACATCAGAATACTCATACTGGAGAGAAACCTTATAACTGTAATGAATGCAGAAAGACTTTTAGCCAGAGCACATATCTCATTCAGCACCAGAGAATTCATTCAGGAGAGAAGCCTTTTGGATGTAATGATTGTGGAAAATCCTTCAGATATCGCTCTGCTCTCAACAAACATCAGAGACTGCATCCTGGCATATGACAATTCTAGGAACATCATAAATTTAGGGGATATATTTACTTTGGTTTGTCCTTTTGTTAAGTACTGAAGAATCAGAGTGGATTTAGAAACTACCTTGAAATCTTTTCAATTTTCACTATCATGTTATGGAATGGAAAGTACATTGGGCTGAACTAATCCAATTGTTATTAAGCCACTTTGTGACATTAGAAAACTCTACTGTTTTAAGCTTTAGTTTCCTTTATGGAATGAAGGATTTGGAGTAGATTATTTCAAAGGTAGTTTGGAGTTTTATAATCAGTTTTGTATATTTACAATATTTTCTTGAATGGGTTTACTATACATCAGCATTTTGCTGTGTTGCATCTAGAATGTGTATGTTTATGCATGTTTCACCAGTAGAATTTGTGCTTCATAACTAGATTGGGGATCTAGTATGCTCCTGCTCTAATGCATTTACATTGTTTAGGTAACTGGTTCCTAATAAAAAGAATCATAAAATACCCTCAAATTAACAATTCAATTGCATATAATAGCCTAACTCAGTAAGAATATTAAAACTTACTATTATTCTTCTTCTAGTCTGTTTTTAATATTCTAGGAGTTTACCACAATTACAGAGTTCCGCTTCTACAACTTAAACTGATGTTATTTTACCCTGGTTGCATATTGGAGTTACCTAGTGTCTTAATTTGTGCTGTTGTGTTAAATTACAATAGACTAGGTATCTTAAACAATAGAAATTTGTTTAAAGCTGGAAGAAGCTAGGAAGTCCAAGATCAAGGTGCTAGCAGATCCGGTGTCAAATGAAGGCCCATTTCCGTTTGCAGACACCTGTCTTCTTCTTGTGTTCCTACATGGTGCTAAGCAGAGACAGAGCAACCTCTCATATCTCTTTATAAGACTACTAATCCCATTGGTGAGGGCTCTACCCTTATGATCTAATCACCTCCCAAAGGCCCCCCTCCTAATACCATCACATTGCAGATTAGGCTTTCAACTAGAAATTTGGAGAGAACATATTAAGTCCATAACACCTGGAGAACTCTACAAAATTATCTTGCCAAGGCCCTACAACTCCAGAGACTAATTTAATTGCCTTAGGAGACAGGACCCAGGCATCAGTGTTTTTTCTTAAATTCCTAATGTGTACACTGGAAAGACAAATTGGCTTGTATTTGTATTGACAGTCAGTGAGATTACAGAAGTTCACATGATCCTGGTTTTTGTATCTCCTTTTTGTGTTTCTCAAAAACATCTCTACTAGCTATTCCAGACCACAGTCCTGTTTCCCAAAGCAGGTAGATTTACAGTTGCTCCTTTTGCTCAGACGTGTCTGTCTAACTATGCTTTGGTGAACTAAGTGACATATTTACTATTTTTTCTCCTTAACTCTATTTTAAGAGCAGAGGGAGGAAGTTATTTTAAACCATTTCTTAGTCTTTTTTTCTTGATTGTAATATACACCTCATATATGCCATAAACATCTAGTATAATACCAACATTAGTTTCTTAATATTTACCATACTGAGAGAGTAGGGCAAAGTTAAAATCTTTTTTTTTTTTTAATTTAAGAGACAGGGTCTTGCTCTGTCACCCAGGCTGGAGTGCAGTAGCATGATTATAACTTACTGCAGCCTCAAACTGGGCTTAAAGGATGCTGCTGCCCCAGCCTCCCAAGTAGCTGGAACTATAGGTGCATGCCACCATGCCTGACTAATTTTTTAAAATTTCTGTAGAGATGGGGTCTGGCTATGTTGCCCAGGCTGGTCTCCAACTCCTGGCCTCAGGCAGTCCTCCTGCCTTGACCTCCCAAAGTGTTGGGATTACAGGTGTAGCCACCACCCTTGGCCCCAAATTAAAATCTAAAGGGGAGAATTGGCAGAAGTTATAACTTTTTCCTTGAAGTTGTAATGAATCCAGAAAAATAACACAGGGATTCCATTTACCTTACAGGTTTAACATTTGCTAAGAAACTGCCCAGAAATAAAAAGACCTCGGAAGTTATCAGTAAAGCCAGCCAGTTCTTTATGAGGCAAGGAATTGTCTACTATTAACAAAAAGTTCTAATACCTTCATGTGTAATTTATTTGGATGTTTCAATGTCCAAGATTGGGCATATAGAGACTAAGCATTTTCCTCTAGGTCCTAGATTGGCATTTTCCATGTCTGCCAGATTATAAATATTAAACCACTTGAGTAGTTTTTGCTAAATGAATGTGAGGGAAGCAGAAAAGAGAGAAAATGTCACATAACTTAGTCACTCATCCTTAAACATGTAAGTCTTCATTAAAAATCATTCAACCACAGCCAATGCTTATGAGGTGGCTGCATTTATTATAGTTGCAGGGGTTCAGAAATAGACAAAGCCAAATTCTGTTGCAGAGCTCACATCCTATTATAAAGAAAGTTGTAAAATGCCAAGGGTGATAAACATAGATAATAAAGCAGGGTGAAGGGCTTGGGCAGCACTTCCATCATGGGTTGTAGTGGTGTTATTGTAGATAGAATGGTTACGAAATGCCTTTCTTGAGTTCACAGGGGGGAAAAAAAGGAAATGCATTTCTAATGACTTGTCACTGGAGCACATACTTGGAGGTAGTGAAGGAATGAACTAGGTAGATATCTGAGAGGGTAACATTCCAGGCAGAGGGACTAGGAGCCACAAGTGTCCTGAGATAGGAGCATTTGGCAATTTCAGAAACAGTGGCTGGATTGTAATGAGTGAGAGTAGGAGATGAGGTCAGAGAGAGAGCTGGGGGTGCAGTTCCTCAGGACTTTCTTGGCTATGGTAAGGATTTAGCATTTTATTCAGAATGAGATGGCAAGTCATTGGAGAGTGTTGGGCACAGATTTGAATTGTTTAAAAAGGGTCACTTGCTGTAATGTAGGGAATAAATTATAAAGGTTTAAGAGTACAGGCAGGGAATTTAGTTGGAATGCTACTAGTCCAGGTAAGATCTAATGGTGGCTTAAACAAAGATATTGTTGACAAAACGATGGGAAGTAGTTGGACTAAGGCTATATTTTGAATGTACAGCAGATAATGTTTGCCTATGGGTTAGCTATAAAGGTGAGAGAGAAGTTAGGGTGGCTTTAAGGACTTCGGCCTGAGCAACTTGAAAGGAATTGCCATGTACTGAGATAGAGAATATCAAGTACGTAGTAGGTTCACAGAGGGGATGAGGAATCAGAATTCAGTTTGGGAACTTTTTAACTTAATAAAAGAAACAAAAGAACACAAAATATAAATGTGCAAAGTGAATACATCTGTAAAATTATCATCTAGGTCAAGAAATGGAGCGCTACTGGCATTCCAGTAATGCTATTTCACCCCTCAAATCACAGCCTTTTTCTTCTTCCCCAAAGGTGACTATTATCCTGAGTATTAATTTCAACAATTAGATACGGTGAGGGCCTTTGTGCTACATCATCTGATGGCAGAAGACATCACATGATGAGAAAGGGTGAAAGCGTGTGAGACAGAAAAAAGGGCCAGACATCCATGATAACTAAGTCACTCCTGTGATAATGGTATTAATCCCTTCATGAGGGCAAAGCCCTTATGACCTAATCAGCTTTTATTTTATTTTTTTGTTTGTTTGTTTTTTTGAGACAGTTTCGCTCTTGTCTCCCAGGCTGGAGTGCAATGGTATGATCTTGGCTCACTGCAGCCTCTGCTTCCTGGGTTCAAGCGATTCTCCTGCCTCAGGCTCCCGAGTAGCTGGGATTGCAGGCGCCTGCCACCATGCCCAGCTAATTTTTGTATTTATAGTAGAGACGCGGTTTCACCATGTTGGCCAGGCTGGCCTTGAACTCCTGACCTCAGGTGATCTGCCCGCCTCGGCCTCCCAAAGTGCTGGGATTACAGGCATGAGTCACTGTGCCCAGCCGACCTAATCAGCTTTTAAAGGTCCCACCTCTTAAAACTATCACAACGGCAATTAAATTTTAACATGAATTTTGGAGGAGACATTCAAACCATAGCATTTTGCCCCTGACCCTCAAAACTCATGTTCTTCTCACGTAGAAAATACATTCATTCCATCCCAGTAGCCCCAAAATTCATAACTCATTCCAGCACCAACTCAAAAGTCCAGAGTCATCTGAATCAGATGTGGGTTGTACTCAAGGCATGATTAATCCTGAGGCAAATTCTCTTCATTCATGAGCCTGTGAAATCAAACAAGTTACCTATTTTCCAAAACCCAACAGGGAAAACATTAAGTCTTTTTTTTTTTTTTTTTTTGAGACGGAGTCTCGCTCTTGTCTCCCAGGCTGGAGTGCAGTGGCGTGATCTCCGCTCACTGCAAGCTCTGCCTCCCGGGTTCACGCCATTCTCCTGCCTCAGCCTCCTGAGTAGCTGGGACTACAGACACCCACTAATTTTTTGTATTTTTATAGAGACGGGGTTCCACCATGTTAGCCAGGATGGTCTCGATCTCCTGACCTCTTGATCCATCCACCTTGGCCTCCCAAAGTGCTGAGATTACAGGCGTGAGACACCACGCCTTGCTGTTTTTTTTTTGAGATGAGTCTCACTCTATCACCTGAGGGAGTACAGTGGCGCAATCTCCTGCCTCAGTCTCCTGAGTAGCTGGGATTACAGGCACTTGCCACCAGCCCAACTAATTTTTGTATTTTTAGTAGAGACGGTTTCACCATGTTGGCCAGGCTGGTCTTGAACTCCTGACCTCAAATGATCCACCTGCCTCAGCCTCCTGAAATGCTGGGATTACAGGCGTGAGCCACTGTGCCTGGCCAACATTAAGTCCTAAAGTGGGAGAATAATCTCCTTTGACTCTGTCCTACATCTAGGGGTTGGGGTTGGGCAGCCAAGGCCTCAGGCAACCCTGCTCCAGTGGCTCAGTCCATGCAGTAGCTGTCATGGGTTGGAGTCTCGTATCTGTAGTTCTCCCAGGCTGGTGTTGCATGCTGTTACCTCCACAATTCTGGAGTCCTGAGAGTGGCCCTACTTCCATGCTCTACTAGGCAGCCCTAGTGGAGACTCTGTGTCAACTCTGACCCCACATTTCAACTTGTCATTGTTGTAGGGGCTCTCTGCAGTGGCTGTGTCCCTGCACAATTCTCTGCCTGGGCCCCCAGACTGTCAGCAACATCCTTTGAAATCTAGGTGGAGGAAGCCAGGTCTTCACAGCTATTGCATTGTGCATGCCTGCTGCATCAGCACCACATGGACACTGCGAAGCTCTACAACTTGCGCTTTCTGGATCAAGCCATACCTGGGCCTACCTGAGCCATGGCTAGGGTGGCCACAGAGTGCTGCTCTGGAACCCTGGGAGCAGACCTGAGGCAGCTCTGAGCTGAGTCCATGGAGGGTGCCTTGGGCCTTTCCCGTGAAATCATTTTACCCTTTTAGAGTCCTGGGCCTGTGATTGTAGGGGCAGACTTGAAGATCTTTGAAATGCTTTATGGTCTGTCTCCTATTGTCTTAATGAATAGCACTTTCCTTTTATCCATGCTTATCTTGTTAGTAAAAAGTCACTTAGCCACACACTTAGTATTCTCTCCTGAACATACTTTTCTATTATTTATATGGCCAGGCTATACATTTTCCAAATATTTCTACCCTGATTCTCTTTTAATTATAAATTCCATCTTTATTTCTTTCCTCTCACATCTCATTGTATGCAGTTAAAAACAGCCACACTGCAGTCTGAATGCTTTGCTGCTTAGATATTTCTTCCACTAGATATCCCAGTTCGTCACTCTTAAGTTCTACACTTTATAAGGCCCTAGAACACAGACACAATTCCCCCAAGTTCTTTGCAACTGTATACAAGGATGGCTTTTACTCCAGTTTCCAATACCTTGCTCCTCATTTCCATCTAGGACCTCATTCAAATAGCCTTTACCAATTTTCTGTTTTAGTCTGTTTTTTGTTGCTATAACAGAATACCACAGACTATGTAATTTATAAAGAAGATAAGTTTATTTGGCTCATGGTCCTGGAGGCTGAGAAGTCAAAGTGCATGGCACCAACATATCCAACATATGGTGAGAGCCTCCATACTGCATCATCCCATGGCAGAAGGCATCACGTGGCAAGGGAGGGCAAGAGCACTTGAGACAGAAAAAGTGGGTAGAACTCCAATGCTAACTAACCCACTTTCTCAATAATGGCATTAATCCATTCATGAGGGCAGATCCCTAATAACCTAATCACCCTGTAAAGGTCCCATCTCTTATTACCATCACAATGGCAATTAAATTTTAACTTGAGTTTTGGAGGAGACATTCAAACCACAGCAATCATACCCTATACATTTGTGTCTAGCATTTTTTACCTAGTGTTTGTGAGATTTATTCATGTTATTGCAAATAGCTGTGGTTCATTTATTTTTGTGGGTGTTGTAATATTCCATTTATTTTTGTGGGTGTTGTAATATTCCATTATATGAATTTTCACTATCCACTTTATTGCAGACAGGCATTTGGATTGTTTCCAGTTGGAGGCAATTATGAATAATGCCATTGAGAACATTCTTATACATGTCTTTTGATATAATGTGTACTCATTTCTGTTGGTTATAAACCCAGGAGTAAAATTGTGTCACAGGGGTATATATATGTTCAGCTTTAGTTGACATTGACAAATGTTTTGCCAAAGAATTGCACCAATTTTTACTCCCACCACCCATGTTTGAGAGTTTCCATTGCTCCAGATCTTTTCCAACGTTTTCATTGTGATTCAGCTATCCAAGCAAAGTGTTTTAGATGCCTATTAGACCTTCAAGCTGAGATATCAAGATTGTTGGATATGCAAGTCTGGGGTATGAGGAAGAGGTCTAAAAAAACAGAAATCAGAAAGATGAGGATCCATGTGTGAGGTAGGCAGCATGTGAGGTAGTAACATAATCAGCAGAGTGTAGTACCCCAGAAGCTGAATGAAAAAAGTGATTCAGGTAAAACACTTCTGAGAGGTTTAATAAGATGAAGACAGAATCGACATTGGATTTGGCAGTGAAAAGGTCAATGGTGATCTTAAGAGCAGTTTTGGTAGAGTGGTGGAACTAAAACCTGATGGGAGGGCTTAATATGAAAATAGGAAATAAGACACTGGAGAACACAAATTTGAATACTTGAGTTTTTCATAAAGGGAAAAGAAAATTGGGGTAGTTGCTAGAAGAGGACATGGAGTTGAGGATTTTTTAAATATTCAGTGTTATAGTATGTTTGAATGTTTGAATCCTATTGGGATTGAATGAATAGAGAGAAAAAAACTGGTAATTCAGAAAGGAGAGGGGATAAATAAGTTGGAGTTTCTGAGGAAGCAAGATAAGATGAGCTTCAGGCCACAAGCGGAAGGGTTGGCCTGAAAATAGGAGCATAAATGATATGGTGGTTAAAATAGGAGGGAACAAAGAGTATTTGGCTATGGTTGCAATGGGTTGGTGGAGGATGTATGTGGAAGTTCTGTCCTGATTGCTTCTATTTTTTTCATAGAAATTAGATCATAAGCTGAGAATGAGAAGTAGGTATAAAGAGATGTTAGAAGTTTAAGAAGAGGGGATCAGGTCACCTCCTGTAGAATGAGAAAGTGAATTAACTAAAGAAATGTAGGATTGGAGGGTAGTACCAAATTATCTCAAAGGGTATCTCCTTTCAGATAATTGGGTCATGAGTTCAAAATGAGACAAATCATCATCACTGAGTTTTCTTTAGCTATGTTCAGGTGCATGAGAGCAGGAGTGGAATAAGCTGAAAATTGGATTTAGCTAGAATTTTTCCAGAAGAGTGTGACCCAAGAGAGAGGGGTAAGAGAGCAAGGGTGCTTATGAGAAATAAATTATAGTGATGTCCTGTGGAATTCAAAGTGAAAAGAAGTAAAAGTAAGGGCTAAAGTGGGGGTGGAGGGAGGCGGGAAGGGAGTTAGAAAAGCAAAAATAAATCCATAATTTTATTATTTTAGGTTTTGTTGGGGCTGAAAAAATTATAGTTGAAGTATTAAAGGGAGGAGAGTAAGTTGAAAAGATAGGGCCTGGTAGTTTGGAAGTGGAATGCTTGAAACTGAGGTTTTGAGGAGTGTGCTTATTGGTAATGCCACAAGGTCTAGGTTGTGACTATTGGTGTGGATGTCTGAGGTGGAAGGGAAAACAAGATCATTGGAAGAGAGGAAGGCAAAGGCCTGAGAGCCTGAGATATTGAATGGATTGACTACATACATACTGAAATCACCAAGTATAATGGCCTGAGCAGTCATGGGAAGTGTGAGGAAGGTGCTATCACCTCCCACAGATGAAGAAGTGACCGGGAATTAGTAGATTACTTCAGCAAGGGGTAATAAGTGGTTTAGTTTGATAGCAGGTGTCTTAGAGGAGCTAGGGGGCTCTAGGGAGAGAAACAATGGCCTGAATGTGGCAATGAGGAGCAAACAGGGCACCTACCTCACCCTCCAGGCCCATTTAAGTCAGGTGTGGAATACAAAGCAGCCACCGCTTACATAAGAGAGATGCAAGAGAAGAAGAACCTGAAGGTGAAGGAAATGTTCCAGAAGAGGTGCCAAAATTATTTGGAGAATTGTTTTCAGAGTCTGTAATATATTTTCTTGTGAATTCCATCATTGTGACAAATGCAAATGAGAAAGTGGCTTTGATAATTTGGGAACATTTTGAATCAAAAATAGTGAGCACAGAGTCTGGGCTCTCAAATGTTACAGTAAAAAGGCAGAAGAAAGGCAGTGGAAGAGGGCCAAGCCCCTGGACCCACTACCTCATATGATGGACCCTTCCTCCTTCCCTCCCTCCCTTCCTCCCTCCCTCCCTTCCTTCCTTCCTTCCTTCCTTCCTTCCTTCCTTCCCTCTCTCTCTCTCTTTCTCTCTCTCTCTCTCTTTCTCTCTCTTGCTTGCTTGCTTGCTTACTTGCTTGCTTGCTTTCAACAGGGTCTTGCTCTGTTGCCCAGGCTGGAGTGCAGCCTCGAACTCCTGGGCTCAAGCAATCCGTCCACCTCAGCCTCCTGAGTAGCAGGGACTACAGGTGTGTGCCACCATGCCTGGCTAATTTTTTTTATTTTTTGTAGAGACAGGGTCTCACTTTGTTTCCCAGGCTGGTCTCGAACTCCTGACTTCAAGTAATCCTCCCGCCTTGGCCTCCCAAAATACTGGGATTATAGGCATGAGTCACCATGCTTGGCTGACCCCCATTATTATTTAAAATTGCATAACTGGTTGAAAGGTAAGTAGGGCAAATACCTTATTGGGGGAAACGACTTCAGTTTTCATCATAATGATCCTGTTGTTTCAGGAGAAAGTAATCACGGCCCAAGTCCTTAGGTAATATACAGAATCCAGGCTGTAGAGAATAGGAAATGAAACCAAGAAGAGCCTGAGAAAATAGAAGGGCACAGGGCCCATGAAGGAACAGTGCCTAGATTAATTAGGAGGCTTAAAGAATTACAGGCACATATGACAATGTTAGTATGATCTCGCTCAGGTTATTATAGCATGATCAAAATAATTTGAATCACACATCTAACTTCCCTTGCACTAATTTCACATTTTTTAGGCTGATTTTCTCCTATACACCCTTCTTTTCTGGTAAGTTGGTTTACCCCATAGGTATGACTACAAAAAAAGAATGCAGTGTTTGTGTTCACTAAGTATTTTAGTCTTCATAATAGTTGCAGTTCTCATTGTTAATTAATAAATTAGCATTCTGTTTTATACATCAGTTTCAAATGAGTTTGGTTAATATGAATCAGCCTATCAATTATTTTCTGACAACATCTAGTTTTAAAAATTTAGGACCAGGCCCTGGATTATGACTATAGCAATAATAATTACCATTTATTAAATAACAATATGTCAGTCCACTTAACATGCTTTATCTCATTTTTAAAATAAGAATCCTAGGAGATTTGTGTCACCATACCTATTCTTATAAGTGATAAAGTTGAAATTAAAATGGTAAGTAACTTTCCTAAGGTCAGTCACATAGAAAGTGGTAGAGTCAGCATTCAGATTCTGTTCTGGTCAGGTACAGTGGCTCATGTCTGTAATCCCAGCACTTTGAGAGGCCAAGGCAGACAGATTGATTGGGCCCAGGAGTTTGAGACCAGCCTGGGCAACATAATGAAACCCTGTTTCTAGAAAAATTACAGATAATTAGCCAGGCGTGGTGATGTAGGGCTGTAGTCCCAGATACTCAGGAGGCTGAGGCGGGCGGATTGCTTGAACCTGGGAGGTGAGGTTGCAGTCAGCTGAGATTGTGTCATTCACGCCAGCTCCAGAGCAAGATCCTGTCTGAAAAGAAAAACAAACAAACAAAAAAACCACATTCTGTTCTGACTTGCTTCAGAGTTCATGCTTTTCCACCTCATCACAATGCCTATCAGTAAGTCACCAAAGGTAATGCTATATCCTGAGTGGTCAGCCAACTGGGTTTCTTTTAGTAACAAGGATACACAGCCAAGTGCCTCTGTTAAACTGCATGATAGTTTGCACCTTCTCTTTTTCATTTTACTTATTTTATTTATTTATTTTTTTGAGACGGAGTCTCGCTCTGTCACCCAGGCTGGAGTGCAGTGGCGCTATCTTGGCTCACTGCAAGCTCTGCCTCCCAGGTTCATGCCGTTCTCCTGCCTCAGCCTCCCGAGTAGCTGGGACTACAGGTGCCCGCCACCACGCCTGGCTAATTTTTCTGTATTTTTTATTAGAGACGGGGTTTCACTGTGTTAGCCAGGATGATCTCAATCTCCTGACCTGATGATCCGCCTGCCTTGGCCTCCCAAAGTGCTGGGACTACAGGTGTGAGCCACTGTGCCCGGCCTGCACCTTCTCTTTTATACACCCAGTGTTCTATCCTCATGGAACTTCCCTTGTTACAAAGCTCCCCCAAGCCCAATGTAAGTCATTTTCTTAAGAAAATAATAACTTTGGCGAAGTTCCTTGTCAACACTTTTACAAATCTAAACAGATCACATTATCATGATCAAGGTAAAATTTCTTCATTGTGTCAGTGTACCAGAGGATTGCCAGTGTACCCTCAATTAATTTAAAAAAGCAAATGATCACTGCTTATTTATGAGCGTCTGTAATGTAGTGATCATAGTGAAATGAACAGAGCAGCTTTGCCGTTTATATCCAGGATCAAATCTCAGGACTACCACTTACCATAAGTGAAACTTTAGGTTTTTAACTTCTTGATACATCAGAGAGCTACAGAACTATAAAACGAATATTGTTAGACTCTCCAAAGCTGACTCTCTTGGGTGTTTGAGCAACTTTACACTACCTCTCAACAGAGCTTCACTTTTGTGGAATCAGTAAAATCCATAAATCAATTAGACAAAAATCAATGAACGAACAATTAGCTAAAAATCAGTTCATCCACTTTATCAATTTACCAAAAACGTGTTTCTTTAACTGGAAAGTATGGGCAAAAGGAGAAAATAGGCAATGATAAGAGTGAAAATATTGGATACATGAGTTTTGATAATTTTAAACATTTCTTTAAAATTTCAGCTGCCCAATTTTTTTTTAGCATATAAAGAAATGTTCAATTTGGAGAAAGTTAAGGATAATAAGGCAGTTTCATCTCCTAATATATTACGCAAAAAATAAAATTCGTACTCAGTAACAAAAAAAATTTCATACAAGATTAGTACTACAGTGGTCCCCTCTTATTCACAGAGGATACATTCCAAGACCCTCAGTGGATGCCTAGAACTGTGGATTATACTGGACCCTATACATATTGTACTGCTTTTCTCTACACATATGTACCTATGATAAAGTCTAATTGTTATAAACTAGGCACAGAAAGAGATTAACAATAATAATAAAACAACTATAGTAATATACTGTAGTAAAAGTTATGTGAGTGTGGTCTCTCAAAATATCTTATTGTATTGTGCTCATACTTCTTGTGATGATGTGATGATAAGATACCTATGTGATGAGATGAACTGAGATGAATCATGTAGGTATTGTGACACAGTGCTAGGCTACTCATGACCTTCTGACAATACCTCAGAAGGAGTTTCATCTGCTTCAGGTGATCCTGGATCATGAAGCCATGGCAATGTCCATGGTTGGATGTCAGGAGCAGACAATGTCGTGGATGTGCTGGACAAAGACATGATTCATATCCCAGGTGGGATGAAACAGGATAGCATGAGATTTTGTCATGCTACTCATAATGAAGCACAATTTTAAATTTATAAATTGTTTATTTCTGGAATTTTCCTTTTAATATTTTTGAACAGTAGTTGACATCAGGTAACTGAAACCTTGGAAAGGGAAACTACAAATAATGCAGGGGCTACTGTACAAATCTGATATACATGGAGCGTAAATTTGCTAAGAAACATTCTAGTGTGTTGCTTCTCAAAATTTAAAGTGCTTATGAATCATTCAGGATCTTGTTTAGGAGGTCTGGAAAGAGGTCTAGGATTCAGCATTTCTAACAGGCTCTTGGTGATGCTGCTGATCTGCATATACACTCTAAAATACTAGTTACTACAGTGATTTCTTCAATATGAAATAACGAAGTTTTGGCTATGAATTTTGAGGAATAAAAAAATTAAAGCGAATGTGCCATTTAAGACATTGAAAAAATATGGTGAAGCTTTTAGAGACTGGCAAAATGAAAAATAACATTGTAAAAAAACTCAAAAGTGGCCAAAGAAATCCCATCACACATAGAATGTTAAAATTTATAATTTTGGCTGCTAGAAATACAAAATTTGAGGAATTGAGTAAGTACTAAAAATGACTAACGTTATATTTAAAAGGTGATATTTGAAAGCATCTAAAACAAAATGGCCCCCAAATCTTAACTGTAAAGTTCTATAATTTTCATTTTACTTTGCTAATATTGGGATATTTCAAATTACTTGGTTTGCAGAAAGATCTGACATGGAAGAATAAAATTACTGAAAGCAGTATAAACAAACAAAGTCATGATGCCTAGAAAAGATTACTTTAAACAACAATATGATGTGTACTGCCTCATTTGTGAGCTGCCACCCTGTACTCCTAGCTGCCTACTGGACATTTCTACTCAGATGGCATGTCCAATTAAAAAAAGCATGTCCAATGCTCCACTGGCATGTCCAATTAAGTACTCCTACAGTGGAATTTATCACTTCCTCCTCAGAGAACAAATCCAGTATTTCCGTTTCCTGTAGTTTTTCTTATTTATTTAACAAATGTTTATTGAGCACTCATATTTCTTAGAAATTACAGATACAAATATAATACAATTAGTTCTCAAGAGTTCATAATCTATTCATGCATATAGATGGAACAATTAAAATTATATAATGAAATGTCACCTGTACTAAAGATGTAAACAAAGTGATGTACTCGGCCAAGAAATGGCAAGCCATTTGACTCCATGGTAAACTTCCCAGTAAAGGTGACATTTTAATATGGGCCCTGATGAAACTATCCAAACAAAGAAAGGAGGAAAGGAGTGCATTCTGGGAATAGAAATCAACATGACAAAAGGTTTGAAGGTTTATGGTGAATTCCCAAAGAGTTTATAGTCTTATAATTGCTGTTGTGTGGGATACATGGCACAGAGTGATAGAAGATGAAGTTGTGAAAGTGGACTTGACCTAACCTACCTAGGAATAAAATGGACATTGATACCAGCAGATAATTATTCCTACAGAGAATAAAAATTACCTTTTTGATCTCCTTGTTCAAAGTGTCCAGGATAAGTAGAAGCACAAGGCCACTGCAAGACACAGCCTCTGATTCTGATTTCTCTCGACCTTGAAGATTGCTTCATATTTTTTAAGAGATTAAAGAGGCTGATTTAGTTACAAAGACACCAAAGCTAGAAATAATATAAGTCAAGACAGTTCAGGTGACAGCTGTATTAGCTTTCTATTGCTGCATAAAAATTCCTACAAACTTTGTGGCTTAAAAGAACACACATTTACAGTTCACAGTTCTGTAGGTCAGAAGTCTGGGTAGGTCCAATTGGTTTCTCTTTGTAGGGTCTTACGAGGTTTAAATCAAGGTGTTGATCAAGCTGCATTCTCATCTAAAAGATCTGTAGAAGAATCTACTTCCAAGCTTATTCAGATCATTGGCAGGATACACTTCCTTGTAATTGAAGGACTGAGATCCCCATTTTCTTGCTGGCTATTGACTAGAGGTTGGTCTCAGCTCTAAAGGCCCCTTTCAGGTCCTTTCCACGGAGTCCTCCTCATCTTCAAAACTATGAACCACAGTCACATCCTTCTCATGCTACCGGCTGGAGAAAGCTCTCTGCTTTTAAAACGCTCATGTGACCAGGTTAGGCCCAGCAGGATAATCCATTTTAAAGTCAACTGATGAGTAACCTTAATTACATCTACAAAATTTATTTTGCCATGCAACCTAGCATAATTATGTAAGTAATACTAGAAATGGAAAGGTCCATAGGAATCATCTTACAATTCTTCCTACCACAATAGTTGACTATGAGTATTGACATACACTTGTATAATATATTTTATCAGGCCACAAAAACCTAAAGGTTAACACAGAATGTTTATATAGTCCTGTCTCTACCTACTTTGTGAAAACTATGATCTTTTCAAATTCCTCCTACCTCTGAGATTCCTTAGGGAGAATTTTATTTGTGCCTCCAAAGGTACCCTCAAATGCCTTTTTCGTGTCCTCCTTTTTCAGATGTTTCATTGCCAAATTGCCATTTCTTGGTAGTCAAGAAAAATGTACTGAGCTGGGCACGATCCTAGTTGTAATAAAGTACAGTTCCTTTTCTCCAAGGAGCTTACATTCTCAAGTGACACATACATATATAAGTAAGATAATGCAAATGCTGATAAAAATTATGAAGATCAACAAAATACTAAATTAGCAAACCAAATTCAGCAGCATATTAAAAGACTTATACACCATGAATGAGTGAAATTTATTCCTGGAATGTATGAATGGTTTAACAACTGAAAGTTAATTAATGTGATACACCACATTAATAGAATGCAGGAAAAAAATTACATGATCACCTTCATTAACACAGGAAAAAGCAGTTGACAAAATTCGATATACTTTCATAATAAAAAACACTCATAAGGCCGGGCACAGTGGCTCATGCCTGTAATCCCAGCATTTTGGGAGGCCAAGGCAGGCAGATCACCTGAGGTCAGGAGTTTGAGACTAGCCTGGCCAATATGGTGAAATCCCATCTCTACTAAAAAAACAAAAATTAGGTGGGGGTGGTGGCGTATGCCTGTAGTCCCAGCTACTCGGGAGGCTGAAGCACAAGAACTGCTTGAACCTGGGAGGCAGAGGTTGCAATGAGCTGAGATTGCGCCACCTGGGTGACAGTCTCAAAACAAACAAACAAACAAAAAACACTCATAGACTAGGAATCGATGAAAACTCCCTTAACATGATAAAAAAACCGTATATAAAAAACCCACAGCTAACATCATACTCAATGGTGAAAGACCAAAACCCTTTCCCTTAAGGACAGGAACAAGATAAGGATGCTTACTTGGGCCCACTATGTATTTAACATATTCCTTGATTTAGGATCATTAAGCTGGAGAGCGCCTCCTTCGATGATTAAGAGAGACACAAGATGGAAATAAAGATTTTATCTCTTGCAGGTCCTGACAGGTACATGGCATGACTGAAGGCCATATATATGAAGGTCAGGGAATGCAGATAGTGGGAGAAAAAGAGGGACCCTTGGGCCAATACCTTCACTGGGTCTAGAGCATTATCCAAACAGATTTCTCTCAAGGAATTTTAACTGATGGGTTTAAAACAAGCAGGTAAGAGTTCCGAGGTCATGCAACATAAAATCATCAGAATTTGCAACGTATCATTGGAAGTTCTAGCCAGAGTAATTAGTTAAGAAAAAGAAAGATAAGTTATACAAATTGAAATGGAAGAAGTAAAATTATCTCTGTTTGAAGATGGCATGATTTTATGTGTAGAAAACTCTAAAGATTCCACAAAAAAACCTAGAGCTAATAAAAGAATTCAGCAAAGTTGCAGAATATAAAATCAATACACAAAAATTAGTTGCATTGCTATACACTAACAATGAACAATCCAAAAGGGAAATTAAGAAAACAATTGTACTTAACAATTGCATAAAAATAAAATACTTAAGAATAAATTTAACCAACAAGGTGAACGATTTGTACACTGAAAACTAAAAACACTACCAAAAGAAATTAAGATATAAATGAATGGTAAGACATTGCATTGGATTGGAAGACTTAATATTGCTAACAGAATAACATCATCTGAAGCAACCAACAGATTCAATGTAATCCCTATAAAAATCCTAATAGTGTTTTTTTTCTAGATAATAAGAAAAACTCATCCTAAAATTCACATGGTATCTCAAAGGACCCCAAATAGCAAATAAATAAATAAGTAAATAAATAAATAGAACAAAGTTGTAATACTTTCTGATTTTAAAACTTACTACAAATCTACAGTAATCAAAAGAATGTGATACTGACATAAAAACATATATATAGACCAATGGAAGAGAATAGACAGCAAAGAAATAAACCCTCACAGGTATGGCCAATTGATACTCAACAAGAGCAAGCACCAAGACCATTCACTAGGCAGAGGACAGTCTTTTCAACAAATGGCTCTGGGAAAACTGCATGTCCATGTGCAAAAGAATGAAGATGAACCCTTACCTACACCACACTAAAAAATTCACTCAAAATGGATCAAAGACCTAAATGTAAAAGCTAAAATTATACAACCATTAGAAGAAAACATAACCCCTACAAGAAAATCTTCATGACATTGGATTTGGCAGTGATTTCTTGGATATGATACTGAAAGCATAGGAAACAAAAAATAAATAAATTGCACTTCATCAAAGTTTCTAACTTTTGTGCATCAAAGGACACTATTAAGAAGGTGAAAAGACAACCCACAGAAAGGGAGAAAATATTTGCAAATCATATATCTGATAAGGGATTAATATTCAGAATATATAAAGAACACCTACAACTCAACAACAAAATCCCAATTCAAAAATGGGCAAAGTATTTGAATAGAAAATTTTCCAAAGAAGATATACTGTATAAACACATAATAAAATGCTAAATATAGGTAGCCATTAGGAAAATGCAAATAAAAACCATAACGAGGTACCACTTTACACCCATTAGGATGGTTATTATTAAAGCAAAGGAAAATAGCAAGTGTTAGCTAGTACGCAGACAAATTGCAACCCATGCTTTGTTGGTGGGAATGTAAAATGGTGCAGATTATGTGGAAAACTGTTCGGTAGTTCCTCAAAAAGTTAAACATAGGATTACCACATGATCCAGCAACTCTATGTCTTGTTATATACCTGAAAGAATTGAAAGCAAATGTAGTCCTGGCTACTCAGGGGGCTGAGTTGGGAGGATCACTTGAGCCCAGGAGACTGAGGCTGCAGTGAGCTATGGTTGCACCACTGCACTGCAGCCTGGGTGACAAAGCAAGACTCTGTCTCAAACAAAGAAGAAAGAAAGAAAGAAAAGAGAGGAAGAAAGAAAAGAGAGGAAGAAAGGAAAGGAAAGGAAAAAGGAAAGGAAAGGAAAGGAAAGAGGAAGGAAGGAAAGAAGGAAGGAAGGAGAAAGAGAAAGAGAGAAAGGAAAGAAAGAAGGAAGGAAGGAAGGAAAGAAAGAAAGAGAAAAAGAAAGGAAGGAGAGAGAAAGGAAGGAAGGAAGGGGAAGGAAGGAAGGAGAAAGAAAGAGAAAGAAAGAGGAAGGAAGGAAAAAAAATTAAAAGCAAGATCTTGAAGAGATATTTGTGCATCTATATTCACAACAGCATTATTTACGATAGCCAAAAGGTGGAAGCAACCCAATTGTCCATTAATAATTGAATGGGTAACAAAATGTGGTATACACATACAATAGATTATTATTAAAGCTGAAAAAGGAAGGTAATTCTGATACATGTTACAGCATGAATGAACCTTGAAAACATTATGCTAAGTGAAATAAGCCAGACACAAAAGGGCAAATATGGTATGATTCCACTTAGGTGAGGTATCTAGAATAAGCAAACTTACAGAGACATAAAGTAGATTACAGGTTCCAGCAGTTAGGAGGAGAGGGGAATGGGGAGTTATTATTTAATGGACAGAAAATTTCTGTTGGAATGACGAAGAGTGGTGATTGTTCAACATTGTGAATGTACTTAATGCCACTGAATTGTACACTTGAGAATGGTTAAAATGGGAAGGTTTATGTTATGTATATTTTACCACAGTAAAAAATATAAACAAAATGAAATAGGGTAATGTGATGGAGAAAGACTTGTGCATGTAATTTTGGTGAGCAATGTCAAGAAAGCCTGTGAGGTGACATCTTAATTGAGTTTCACTTACTACAGCTGTATAACAAATTATTCCAAAACATAGTGGCTTAAAACCATCAGTTATTATGGTCATGGATTTGTGGGTCAGGAATTTGGACAGGGCACAGAGGGCATAGTTTGTCCCATGACGTCTGTCTGGTGCTCAGTTGGAAGGCTTGAAGGCTGGGGTTGAAGTCATCTATAGGCTGACTCAATTACATATCTGGCAGTTGACACTGGCTATCTGCTGAGTCCCTAGTTTTGCTATAGGCCAAAACATCCACAGGTTGTCTCTCCAGATGGCCTGGGCTTTCTCACGTTATGGTGGCTGGGTTCCAAAGGTGAGCATCCTGAGAGAGAGTCAGGTATCAGATGACATCTCACTTGTTATAACCTAGCCATGGAAGTCACTCAGTGGCACTTCTGTCAAATACTATTCATGGATGCAGTAAAAATGTCCCACCCAGGTTGGGAGGTGGAATGGGAGAATAGCCTTCACTTCTTACCAGAGACTAGCAAGGTTCTGGAAGAACATTTGGGACTGCAAATATTGCTGTGGCCATTTCTGGAAAATAGAATCTCCCACAGTCCTGAAGGATGAGAATAGGCAACCACAGAAAGATCTGGGAGAAAGAGCGTTCCAAGAAGCCACAAAAAAGACCCCTCTCACTGCAGCCTTTCCTGTCTCAGAAAAGACCTGTCATCATCTCTTGAGATCTTTTGTTATTTGTGCTACAAAGCAGGGATGTTCCCTTCACCTAAAAGGGCTAATAGAGATTTTTTTTAAGAAACAGCTCTTTAATTAAGAAATTTTCCTCAGTCTTTATTACTGTTCCTTCTTTCTGCAGTTCAGGCAGCTGAGAAAGAGGATTGTATAAATATCAAACAGGATGTGTTTATTCAAAATCATGCTTTACTTCAGCTACTGGCCCTCTGTCCTTCACACTTACTACAAATCCACCTTCATGTCTTTTCTACAAGTTATTGACCCATCATGCAGAAACCACCTGTAATTGTCTGTTTCCTTTTTTGATAGTTGACTGCTGACAGCTTTCAAGCCAACTCTTCTTCCTTTCTGTACCACATCTGGACAGCTGATAAGAAAGCTTGGATACTCTCTCCCTTGGTGTCCTAGCAAGGTGGGTGTGGGAGTTGTTCAAACTATATAACCCCTACCTTGCATGGGAAACCCTTATCCCAGTCCCATCCCCTAACCACCATAAAACTCCAAGCTAGAAACCCCTCCCTGCTTTCTCTCAATACATTTTCGGACTAGTTTGGGAGCCTGCCATACTTTACCTATGAGTCTCATTGTGTGAATAAGAAACCTTCCCACTCCTTTAGTGTGTGTGGAGTCATCAGTTTTGATATCTAAACCCAATTTTGGGTGGTTGTGGGGCATCCATCCTGCCTTTGTGGGGTGCCATCCCACCACCCCAATGTGAGTCCTTGATTAAGCACAGCTCATGATTTCAACTGGAAATCTTCACACACAGATGTTAGGAATCAAATTGTTTCTCTATAGAAATTCTGGCTCTACTATGAAAGCACAGTATAAAATTAAAACCATGCCTACTTGCTGGATTGGAACAAGACATACTGTTAAACCATGCATTATTACTTTGCTTCCTGTTCTTTTATTCTGTGGTCTATCAGTACTAGAGAGTATTGGCAGTTGCTAAAGGTTTAAGAAATATGGCAAAATAAGTTAATACTGAGAAAAAAATCAATCCATTAACATTTCCTTCTACTAACTATAATTATTAAATTTGTATTTCTGTCCAGCTGATGGTAGAGAGTTGTTCCCAGGAAAAATAGTTCGATACAACAAGAGAAAGGTCAGAGACGTGTATCTATCTCTGGATTTGTTGCTGTGAAGATAATGTGGTGAGGGGAGGGAATGGGGGATCAACATAAATGACCTCACAGTGGGATGGGACCTGTATCTAGATCCTGTCTTGAACACATCCTCTGCCTCAGATAGGCCCCTCCAGGCCATAGATGAACCCATCCCTGAATAGAGGTGAGGGAATTCATCTTGATTGTGGCCTCTGAGAAATGTAGTTCTGAGGAGAATATACAGGGCCAAGGGAAATCTGGAATGACAGTTCTGAGGAGCTGATGGCCCCATCACTGCCCAAGAAGACTGAAAATTAAAGGATGGATCTATTGGTGAAATAAGGTATTTTCAGGGACCTCTTGCCATTTGTGCCTTTATTTTCTTCATGGCATCTCTTGGCAGAGTCCCAGCAAGAAAGTGGTACTACATTAATTGAAGAAAGTATAAACAAAGGTCAGTGGGATGTGAACATTTAGCAATTGTAGAAAAACATGAACACTCCTGACCCTGAAAGAGCAAGGGCAAAAGAAGAGTATATTTGTTTCCTATTAACATGGCAATAAATTGCCACAAATATGGTTGGTTAAAACAACAGAGATTTATTCTCATTAGTTCTGGAATCCAGAAGTCTGAATTAAGTTTCACTGGGCCAAAATTAAGGTGTTGGCAAGTTCCAGGGAAGACACTATTCCTTGCCTCTTCCAGCTTGTGGTAGTTGCCAGCATTCCTTGGCTTGTGGCTGCATCACTCCAATCTCTGCCTCCATTGTACCCTCCTCTTCTGTGCCTGTCAGCAAAGCTCTCTCTGCCTTCCCTCTTACAAGAATACATGTGCTTGCTTTTAGAGTCTACCTTGCTAACCAGGATAACCTCCTTATCTCAAGATCCTTAACTTAATCATGCCTGCAAAGCCCTTTTTTTGACAAACAATATTCACAGGTTCCAGGGGTTAGTGTAACCAGACACAGGGTGGGGGGTGTGGAATAATACTGTGACTTGTCTCTTGTCCCACCCACCCTATGCAGTTAAAAGGATTCAGAACATGCCATCCCAAAATATGCTACTCTGGGATATTGACTATTTTGAGTTAAAGGCACTTGAAATACAGCAGGTGCATAAGATCACTCTGACCTTAAATGCAGAAGATAAAATCCCCATATGAAAGATGTCCTCCCTATATAAGAAGGAAAATTTAATTCCTGTCATCAAGAATGAGAAGTTGAGGCTAAGGGAAATCTGTACAAACAAACCTATATTAACCCTTATCTTCCTAGTCACTTCTCCACCCAATTAACTTCTCTAGCCCAACCCCCTTTGCCTTGTCACATTTTCACAAGTTACTACTCTTTGTCCAATTCAGTATATAAGTGTTTAACTTTAACTGTTTCTTTGGGTCTTTATGTCCTTATGAAGGCTATGTGCCACAAAAAACTTGTATTAAATAAACTTGTATGTTTTTCTCCATTGATCTGACTTATGTCAATTTAATTCTTAGGCCCAGCCAAACAAATGAACAAGTACCCTAAGAGGATAGAGGTAAAAGTTTGCCCCCCTGCCCACAGAGTCCATAGAGATCAGCCTTTTGCTGGGGCTCAGAGGAGAGTAAAGAATGTACACAGAGAGGCAAAAAGAAGAGAACAGTGCAAAGCTATAACTGGGTGTGTAAGGAAATGAGGCACTGTGGGAGTGTCACTGAGGCAATCATCCATCAACCATTCACTCATTTACTTAACAGTATTTATTAAACCTTCAGGTTTAATAAAATACCAGAGCACCACTGCACCAGAGCACCACTGACTGATAAGAGCTCAGCCCACAAGAAGCTAACAACACAATCTGAAAAAGATAAGCACAAACACAGGGCACCAAAAGGTAGAGGATAATAAGCATCCAGAGAGGGACATAGGTTAATGTTGCAGAGTGCAGAAAAGAGGGAATAACTTGCAGTGAGGTTGAGAAAGACTGATTTAGACCAGTCTGCTTCTCTAATGACTGCCAGGCTCTGCCAATATGATGATACAACAAAGTAGAAGCAAGTTAGTTGCAAAAGGAAGAGAGGCAAAGAAAGCGACCTCTAATGTGTAATTGTGGAGACAGACGTCCTAACCCTATTACTTCTGTAGGTTCATGTACATAAGTGTGTGCATTCATAACCACAATAATCAATGGATGGGGGTATTCTGTGTAAGTGACCCAAGAAAGAAAGCAAGGAGGAAACCACAACACCTTTTATGATTTAGCTTCTGAGGTCACACACTGCCACATCCACCTTTTTCTATTCATTAGGAAAGCATCAGTAAGTTCAGCCTACACTCCAGGGAAGGGAAGTTAAGCTCCACCCTTTGAAGAAAGTATCAGAGAATTTGTAAACATCTTCCAAACCACTACTGCACCTACCTGTTGTGAGGATTAGATAAGATAAAACTTAGAACAGTGCCGGGTTCACAGTAAACACTACCTGTATAAGCTAATTTAGCTAATATTATTCTCCCAGTGTCCAGTCCAGGCTTTCCCGGCAAGTTCTCCCTTATGTGAGGAAGTTCCTGAAATTTGAGAAGAAGAGACCCTTTGTGTCTGCTGCTGAGGTGGGAAGGAGTACACAGCCTGCTCACTCACCAACACTTAGCCAGATTTTATGACTTAAATGGAAGTTGGGGGAGTATTTGCCTTATTAGTATATCATAACTTTATTCATTTTCTCATATTCCCACAGGAAGACTTGGAGTATTATCTCCAATTCTGCAGATGAGAAAAACTGAGGCTCAGGTCTCATTATGTAATATTGTATCACTAGTTATAACTGGTTAGTAGTACCACAGAAACTAGAAACGTGGATTTCCTGAGCCTGTGGCCTTTTCCCAGACCATGCCACTTGGTGAAACGAATATTTTAGTTTCACATACCTACTTAGTAAGTTACTTAGCATTTGGTTTCCTCAAATGTCTCTTGAGTCAGGGAGGTTTTAGGAAAGAGTGTCTTCCATTTACCAATGGAGTTTGGGTCAGATGGGAATAGATACAGAGATTCAGCAGACACGTCTTGTGTCCCAGACTTGACCTTTATTCATTGACACTGGATGCTATGTCCTTGGTCCATCTTTAAGTCCCAGAAGGAGGTGAACCTTGATCTTTGTAGGGAAGGAAGGGAGATTCCAATAAACATGTGGATGGTGATTTTTTACATGGGAATCCTAGTAAATCCTGAGTAGGACCAGTTATTTCTTATGACTCCATCCTTTTCCAGGAGAGAGTAAAGAGGCAGTGGAAATAACTGCTTTGCCCACACAGATTAGAAGTGGAGAAAAAGATGAAAAACTGGGCTTTCATGCTAGAGCTTGGGTTATATTGTTTATTGAAGAGGGTCATGATCAGATGTTTTGGGGGAAGAGAACTCTGACAGCAATGTGAAAGTAGGAAAAGGAAGATTCAAGGCAGAGGCCAGTTTAGAAAGCTTTGGCAAAGTTGTAGCTGAGAGCTCATATTTGAATTAAGTCAGTGACAGGAGCAAAGGGGAGGAGATATTTCAGAGATAGAATCTATAGGACTTGATGACCAACTAAATGTGTGGGTAAGAAAAAGAGAAGAGTTGTAAATGACATCAGATTTTGAACCAAGAGGTTGGTATAGAGGGTGAGGTAATTACCCTATTGGCATTTGGGACGGTTCCTGCTGTGCCAGACTGTACCAGACTTTTTAGGATGTTTATCATCATTGACAGAAGCCCACTAAATTTGAGTGGCACTCCCAGCTATTGTGACCATCAATATGCCTTCTTTTGGCTAGGTGATACCACCAAACGTGGTAGCAAATAGAAAAAGCTGGATTAAAGATGATTAGCTCCTTTTTGGACACATTAGTTTGTGGTGCCAACAGAATGTTGATATGGATCTGGAGACAACTAGGAAGTAGCTGGAAATGTGGGTCCTGAGCTCAGGAGGAAGGCCCCGTGCAGAGATGTAGACCTAGTACACAGAGGTAATGGTTTAAGTTGCAGCAGAAAGAGACTAGAGAGAGACAGAGGAAAGATGCTAAAGACAGAACTTTGGAAAATGTCAGCACTCAAGAAACACAGAGAAGTGTCAAAGAATGAGAAGTAAGTAAAGTAAGTCAGAGAACTAGGAAGGTAAAGCCCTCAAAAGCTAGATGAGGAAATTTCAAGGAAGGATTGTGGTATAGCATGCTACTGAGTTAGAATTTGTACCAGGAAGAATAGCTTTACCAATTAGGGGTTAGTGGAGTTCTCAGAAAAGTTAAGTTTTTGAATAAATATGAACAGTCATGTGGTTCAAAAATCATAAAGTATAAAAACGAAAAACTTGTCACTCCTACCCCTGTTCTCCATCTGTCTAAGAACCCCAAGTAACCACTTTAATTATTTTGTTCATCCTTCCAGAGCTTTGGTAAAGACATAAGCAAATATAAATACACATTCTTGTTTTAATTCTGGGTTTTGTTTCTTTTTTTTACATAGAGTGCTATATACCTGGCTCTTTTTCACTCAATAATACGTTCTAGAAATCTTTTCATATAGAGAGTTGCTTCATTCTTTTTCATTAGCTGTTTGCCATTTAGGGTTCTGTAGAGAAATTTGTAAGTTTGCCAGATATTCATGGGGTTATTACCCCTACCATCAACACATGAAATTGATTCTTTCTCTACAGTCTTGACAAAGACTGTGTTGTCATATTTAGGAATCTTTGCCTATCTGATTGGTGAAATGTTATCAGTATAGTTTTAATTTTCCTTTCCCTAAGATAGGACATAATTGAGTTTCAGAGAGATAGGTCAAATTTAAGAGGCTATGGAATAAGTGGATGGCAAGGAAGAGAATGAAGGAAATAGCAATAGTCCAAAGGAACTGAAATCTGACTATTAAAAAGAATTAGCTTGCTGAATAAGGTAGCGTGTGGGTTTAATGATGTTTTTAAATAGTAGAGACTTATCTAGACCTGCATAAAATGATAATGAAATAAGTCACTAGAAAAGGAGAGATTGAAAATTGTAAAGTTTGAGGGCAAAGTCACACAGGAGGCAGAAAGAAATGGTATCTCTGGCAGTTGGGATGGATAGGAGCTAAGTGGTGGGTGTGAACACCGTGAAGGACAGAAGGTTGTGGGTGGGGAGCAGATGGAAGGCACCTTCTAAAGGCAGAGGAGGAGGAGGACTTTTGGAACAAGAATTAAAAAGAGAAGGGTTAGATTCACCAGTGGGAGGAGAAAAGCACAGGCCGCAGATGCTTCATCACTCACAGGCGTGGGGATTCCTGCCTGCCAGATCCTAGGGATGCAGATAAAAAGTGAATGTTTGCTGGATGATTCATACACGTGGATATTGATTGATTCAATAAATATTTACTGGGCGTCTACTCTGTCAGGCACATTGATGTCACTCAGGATTAACTGAGACATGAGATACAGTGGAAGGCTACAAGCCAGATGACAGATATATGCTAGATGTATCTATGAGAGATTAAGAGTTGTATAGGTGATGGTGACAAGGGGAGATAAGAGGTACAAGAGCCAGATGGTTTGTTCCTTATTGTGCCTTGTAACTCAAAGGAGATGTGGTTTTAGAAGCCTGTAGTAGAAATACACCAGTGTGCTTGAAATTGGTGGAGGCAATCTATGGGATACCACCACAGTCTTTGGACTCAGGAGAATAAGAACTCTGATTTTGATAAGAAAGCAGTATCTGAAGAGAGTGAGATCTGGGAGACAGCCCGAAGATAGAAAGGGTGTTCTGGGAAGAGTTGAGATTTATTTAGTTTCAGAGGTACTGTGAAAACACTAGGAAGAGGATGGGTCCCAGGGAAAAGAATCAGAGCAGTAGGAAGATGACAGCAGAGGTGAAAATTCTTCATTTGAGCAGTGACCAAGAATGACCTGAACGTGAGGCAGGAAAGAATTAGCTGGTTTCACTTGTTCTAAGAGGAATGCTGGTATACATTTTTTTTTTTAGTTTATTGCAGAAAATTTCAAATAGACACAAAATAGAACAGTATGGTGAACTCCTGTGTATCCTTCACTAACTTCAACAATGATCAATACTTTGCCAATCTTGTTCAGCAATCCCTGCCCCTAATTCCCACTTTTATTTATTCCTGAAGTATTTTAAAATTCCAGACATTTTACTATTTGACTTGTTAGCATGTAAGGACTTTTTCTTCCTTTAAACATAACCATGAGGTCATTGTCACAACCAATAAAATAATTTTATAATATTGTTTCAACAATAGCAGACTCAAGCATTTGCTAGAGATTCCAAATAAACAGGAAGCCTGCAAAGAAATGCTGATACATGGTACAAGATTAGTTAGTTCTTAGATAGCAGCATTAAAAATTATATTGTAAAAGAATATTAACATCGGAAAATTTTTAAGATGAATATGTAAACATTTTGTTAAGTATAAATTATAACATTTTTGTTGAACATAAACATAATACACATAACCTTTCTCTGTATATATCATATATAGATATAAACATATAAATATCTAAATTGTAAAAGGGCTGAAAGAGTATATACTAACATGCCCAGCGATGATCTGAGCGGTGTTTATTTTTTGCTTTTCGTCCCTTTATGCTTTTCAGGGTGTGTATTTGTGGGTATTGCTGAGGACGGAGAAGGGGAGGGGTTAGAAGGGAAAATGTTGCGGGAAGGTTCAAGCCTTCTTTGATGGACCGAATTATTATAATGATAGTGAAAACCTTTATCTAGTGGCTCATCTTTCTTCAATCTCACAGCCCACAAATCAGAAATGTAGACGAATGTAATAGGCTTGGAAAATACATGTTAAGTGAATAAAATCTAACAAAAAAAGGACAAAGGTAGCATTCTGAATTATCACTTTGTTAGAAAAAGAAGTGAAAAGAAGCGATTCCTGCTGGACAATCCCCGCAAAACGAGACCCACTACAGAGACAGCACTTTACCCACCCAGCTAGCCTTTAGATTCTTAGGGTGAAAGCCGATGACCTCACACGGGGTTTCTGAGGCGCGTGGAAATCCTCCCTAAGACTTCTGGGGAATGGAGTCTAAGGCACTGTGACGATAAGCAGCTCGGAGATTTCTGGGAATTGTAGTTCGCAGACTGAGGTCGCGTACCCGACTAGCATCCAAGAGGCATTGCAGAGGAGGGCGCGGTTGCTGGGCCTCCCTCCGAGGCCACTTCCGAGGTTCAGCCTCCTTTCAAGGCCATTTCTACTTTGGGAGAAGGGACCTGAGTCTCTGCGCGCGCCCTTGCCTGCTATTAAAGGGGATGAGGGACCTAGGATCTCGATTATGAACCCCATAACGGCAGACACTGAATCCAGAGGACTAGAGAGAAAGCTGTATATAACCGGGTGCTGTATACGAAAGAAATTCCTGGTATGCGAAAGTTCCTGTGTGTCAGACCCTGAAACTAGGTTTGGAGCCCTTGTTTGACAATGGGGAAAAGTGCAGCCCAGTGTATCGGGTTTGGGCGATACTGCAGGGAACAGATAGTAACTGTATGGCGATCATAGTGCTGATTTGCCTCTGGGAAACAGGAATCTTTTCCAGGAAAAGCAGACCTGACCTAGAGCTTTTCCAGCTTGAGATTTTGGGAAACAGGAGAATCACATGAGGAACATATCCAAAAACTGCTGGTATTGAAGCCATTTCTGATTGCTTTACCAGGGAAGATTAGGATTAAGGTAAAACAGCAAAATCCTCCATAATTATCAAAGAGGTGGTGAGTGGTAGATTTTTTTTTTTTTTTTTTTTTTTTTGTCGTTTTGTTTCCAAGCCTCACAGAAGGATATGGATTACAGAAAGATAAGGTTAAAGGGGAGAAGAAATCAATCTTCGAAGGGTAAAAAAGCGAAAAACAGACATCTCAGAACGCTTAAAAAGAGCATCGAAAAGAAACATCTCTGTTGCTTCAGGCTGGGGTATCAGTGGAATGTGTGGAATCTATACAGTCACCCCCAACATCAGGTGGTCCAGACCATTTGTCGTTAGACTCTACTGTATGTGCCAGAGTGGTCTCTGAATTTCTTTTTTTTTCTTTCTTTCTTAGTCTTTCCTTCCTTCCTTCCTCTTCCTTCCTTCCTTCCTTCCTTCCTTCCTTCCTTCCTTCCTTTCTTCCTTTCTTTTTTTTTTCTTTTCGGCCTCGTCCTGTTGCCCAGGCTGGGGTGTAGTGCCACAGCCACGGCTCACTGCAACCTCGACTTCCTAGGCTCAAGCGATCCTCCCACCTCAACTTTCCCAGTAGCTGGGACCACAGGCATGTGCCACCAAGCTCCTGGGCTCAAGCGATCCTCCCACCTCAGCTTCCTGAGTAGCTGGGACCACAGGCATGTGCCACCAAGCCTGGCTAAGTTTGTCAATATTTTGTAGAGACAGGGTCTCCCTATGTTGCCCATGCTGGTCTCAAATTCCTGGGCTCAAGCGATCACTTCCCACTCAGCCTTCCAAAGTGCCAGGATTTACAGGCGTGAGCTACCACACCAGGCCTGCTCTCTGAATTTCTAGAGAAAATGCATAGTTGCCTCGGATGGTTCAAGGGGACCACGCAATCACCAAACTCCATCTTTCAGTTTTTTGTTGAATTAGCTGGGTTGTCATACAGTTTCCCATAGTTGTACTGTATTTTGTTAGTTATATTCCTCCAGTGTCATTTAACATATATCTTTTGTTCATGTTTCCTATAAATTAATAAACTCAAGGGGCTTGATTAGTGTCATATATATGTACGTGGACAGATACTTCATAGGTGGTGTCATATACTAATATTGGGAGGTATGTAATGGTTATGCTGTCAGCCCTTGATGATCATTGCCTTGATTAATTAATTCATCTCTTATTTATTTTTGGTCCTAAGATTGGATAAATATAGACTTTATTTTTTATAGCAGTTTTAGGTTCATGACGAAACTGAGGAAGGTATAGATATGTTCCATATACCAGCCGCTCCCACAAAGGCATAGCCTCTCCCATTATCAACTTCCTTCAATGGTACATTTGTTACAATTCATGAACTTATATTGACACATATTACTACTCACAGTCCATAGCTGAGATTAGGATTTATTTTTGATGTACATTCTGTAGAAGAGAATAAATATATAGTGACATGTATCCACCATTGGAGTATGGACAGAGTAGTTTCACTGACTTAAAAATCCTCTGTGCTTCACCAGTTAATCCCTCCCTCATTAACTCCTAGTAACCACTGATCTTTTTACTGTCTGTTTTTGCCTTTTCTAGAATGTCATATAGTTAGAACCATACAGTATGCAGTCTTTTCAGATTAGCTTCTTTCACATATTTATATGCATTTAAGTTGTCTCCATGTTTTTTCATTGTTTGATAGCTCATTTCTTTTTGGCACTGAATAATCTTCCATTGTCTGGATGTACTGCTGTTTATACATTCACCTACTGAAGGAAATACTGGTTACTTCCATGTTTTTGTAATTGTGAAGGAAGCTGCTCCTTTGTGTTGATGCCAATGAGTGCGATTGCTGAATTGTATAGTAAGAGTATGTTTAGTTTTGTAAGAAACCACCAAACTGTCTTCCAAAGTGGCTGTATGATGTTGCATCTCTACCGGCAATGAATGACAGCTCCTATTCGTCCACATCCTTCAGCATTTGGTGATGTCAGTGTTCAGGATTTGGGCCGTGCTCATAGATGTATAATGGTATCTCATTATTATTTTAATTTATATTCCCCTGAGGACATATGGTGTGGTGGGACATTCTTCACAGACACCAGCAACTATTAATGATGTGCCTTTCAACCAGGGTAGCTAACATTGGGCATGGAGAGACAGTAGGGAGAGGAGGGATTAAGGAGCAGCGCTTGGTGCTCACAGACTGCACAGTTGTGGCCAGAGAAGACTGTCATGGTGAGAGTAAGGGGGAGTTGAAAGAAACTGACTCTTAGCCATCTAGCATAGAGGAATAGACAGTTTTGGGAAAAAACTAGTGAATTTTGAACAGGCTGAATGTGAAATGCCTGAGAGACAAAAGGAAGTATTTAGTAGATGGTTCCTTCATTCATTAAACAAATGTTTGTTGGGTACCTGGGAATATTATAATCCATAGAAACATTTATTGGATACTTAGTAATTTAGAGGGCAATAAATGCTATGGAAAATATGTAGAGTATCAAGATTGGTTGTGGAGAGTAACCAGGGTTGCAATTGCAGTGTAGGCTTCTTGAGAAAATGCTATTTGAGCAAAGACTGACAGGAAATAAAGTATTTGGCCATGCAGATGTGAAAGGGAAAAGGATTCCAGACAAAGGGAATAGTGGCTTCGGGACCTAAGGAGTGAGCATAGCCAAGTGAGATGTGGAGCCAGTGCAGGCTTTGGGACAAAGAAGTGACACAATCGGACTCAGTTTTAGCAGGATTTTTCTGGCTGCTAGCTGGGATGAGGCTGTGGAGGGGCACGGGGGGAAGTGAGAAAGCTGGGAGAAATGCAATGCAGGAATCCAGGTGAGAGATAACAGTGGCCCAGACAGGGGTAGTGACAGTGGAAGTGATGAGAAGTGGTCAGATTTTACATATATTTTAGTGGATTTGCTGTAAGATATTGTTGTGGAGCATGAGAAGAGATGAGTCACTGATAAATCAAGGATTTTGGGTTTCGCTGTTGAAGGTATGGAGATACTAGCCTGGGCTTAAGAAAGCTTTAGACATCTATCTATCTATCTATCTATCTATCTATCTATCTATCTATCTATCATCTATCTATCTATCTATCTATCATCTATCTATCATCTATCTATCTATCATCTATCATCTATCTATCTATCTATCTATCTATCTATCTATCTATCTATCATCTATCTATCTATCTATCTATCTATCTATCTATCTATCTATCTATCTATCTATCTATTTGAATATTGAAATTAAATATGTATCCCTTAGGGAAAGTGTACAGAATCACAAAACAAGGTCTGAATTAGGATCTTCAAATCTTAGGAAGATAACGAACATCTCTAAAAAAGTGGTAGGCGACTGTGGTGGCTCATGCCTGTAATCCCAGTACTTTGGGAGTCCAAGGCGGGTGGATCACTTGAGGTCAGGAGTTTGAAAGCAGCCTGGCCAATATGGCAAAACCCTTTCTCTACTAAAAAATAAAAAGGAATTCGCCAAGGTAGTAGTGCAGGCCTGTAATCCCAGCTACTTGGGAGGCTGAGACAGGAGAATAGCTTGAACCTCTGGGAGGCAGAGGTTGCAGTGAGCCGAGATTGTGCCACTGCACTACAGCCTGGGCAACAGAGCAGAGTAAGACTGTCTCAAAATAAATAAATAAATACTAAAATTAAAATTTAAAAAGTGATTGGAAAAATTAGCTATGAATATAGAAAAAAACAATTAGTTCATCACCTTACTCTATTAACAAGATAAATATCAGATGGATTAAAGGTTCTAAGTGTGAAGAAACAAACTTAAAATATATTTTAAAATATAGGACACTAGATTTACATTTTTGGGGTAGGGAAGACACCATGAGACCAAAAAAAAAATAAAAATACTCATGAATTAAAAGTTGAAAACACTCATGACTACATTAAAATTTAGCACCTTTGTATTTAAAATGACAGAAGCCAAATTAAAGCATATATTACAGACTGGGAAGAGAATGTGGAACAAATAAAGGCATAATACCCAGAATATCTAAGTAATGTTTATAAATCAATTTTAAAAAGGCACATAACCAAATAGCAAAAAGAATACAAAATATAAATTAAAATTCATAAAAGAAAAAAATCTGCAGTAAATTTATACCATCATGTGCAACTGCCTAGGGTCAGAAAAATGCAAGTTAAAATTACAATGAAATACCATTTTCCCTATTAGGCAGAAAAAATTAAAATTATTGTCAATATCAAATGTGAACAAGTATGGAGGAAAACAGGCACAAATATATACTGTAAGTAGAATACAAATTTACCTAATCAATGAATTGAAATAAAAATGAAAATTTGAATGTGCCAATCTCAGGACAAAATATATTAACCAAGTGGAGATGGTCATCATGGAGCCAAAAACCCTGGAATTCAAGGACTGGGATCTGCCAGGTCCTATTCAGGGCTGAAGAGATGTGGAGTCCACCCAGGAGCATATTAGTCACTAGCAACATGTACTCTGTTATGGCACGGGGACACATAAACATGCCCCTGTGGCCTGAATAGGCTCTCGCTCATGACTACCTTTTCCCTGGCCTCTGACTCAAGGATCAACAAGCAGTCTTCTCTCTGACACCTTAAAACATGGAACCCACGAATTATTTCACTGGAAAGATACGGCCTCCATTAGCATTCAGCAAAATACATTTAGGAACTGTCTTTTGTGAGGTTTGCTATTGTGAGTTGTCCCCAAGAGACTCTGTAACATCAGTACCCTGAAAAATAGCCAGTTTCTGGACCTATGGGGCTGAGGTTCACAGCCCACGAAACTTGGCTTAGCTGGTCAGCCCCTGTCCATATGACACTAGTGAGGCATCTCCTATAGTGTCAACATGAAGCAAAATGAAAAAGTTGTAGATTGTAGAGTGCTCAGTACATATAAGTTGAATTAGTAAATTATTTTGTTTTACATAGCTGAAATTATACTACATATGTAGTTTGGTATTCAGGTTTTCTATTTAACAATATCCTTATGAGCATTTTCTCACTTCACCATTAAAGCCCTGCTTGTCTGGAGGAAGTTGTCCTACTTAGACTCTCAGAATCAGAATCGGCCTCAAGCAATGAAGTCCATCCAATCTCTTTATTTACACACGGGCAAATTGAGGACGAGAAAAGAAAGGATGTGTGCATGATTATATAGAGTTTGGCAAGCAGAGGCTGTCCTGGACTCTTCTCCAGGATTTCTCAAAGTTCTGAGCCAAGGTCAGAAAAAGAAGTGGAAAGCCAGTCTCCCTCCTCTGTCCAACACCAGTTTGGGAGGCAGTCTCATGAGACATGGGAATTCAGAAAATGGGGGATAAAAGTCCAACATCCCTGGAACCCTGAAAGGATTGAGGAAAAAAACAAACAAACCAGAATTGTCTAGAGAGAAAGGGAACGAGCAAGAAAATGAAAAATTAGGCTGGAATAGGGTTTTGATAAAGAGTTGAGGAAGGAGATAGGAAAAATGGGGATCAAAATCAGAAAGAGGAGTGAAAAAATACATTTTTTGACATTTTTGCTTTGCAATGTGCAGTAATTTCCTCTTAGAGTCACTTTGAAACTAGAAAACACTTATTTTTCAAAGCATTTTGGAAGTGTTTTTTTCTTTTTGCTATACTGCCTTAACTCTTTCATGACCCCCAGAATTGGGATAGGCATGGACTAAATGCCTGGGGGATTGGTCTTCCCATTCTAACAAAGGGATATTCCACTAGTTCAGTCTTAGGCAAATGAGAAGACAAAGTATCCCTCAGACACAGCAGGATAATGCAAAAAGCACTGTACTCAAGAGTCAAGGGACTAGATTTTGATAATTTGGGATTTTTCAATCTGTGTCATCTTGTTCAACTAAATCATCTCTCTAAACCTCAATATTAGTATAAAATGGAATGATAATAACCCTACTGCAATACGCTGTTGTGAGGCTTAAATAAGGCAAATTCATAACAAAATTACTTTGAAAATTCCAAAGTTCTATGTAAATGTGAATAATGAAACTCTTTTTTTTTTTTTTTTTTTTTTTTTTTTTTTTTTGAGACAGAGTCTGGCTCTGTCTTCCAGGCTGGAGTGCAGTGGCCTGATCTCAGCTCACTTCAACCTCTGCCTCCTGGGCTCAAGCAGTTAATGAAACTCTTATAGCAGGGGTCAGTGAGATCCAGATAAGAGAAAGAGTTGTCTAGGATCACACACCCTGGGAATGACTGGCAAAGAGTGACACTCAGCTCTCCTAAAATACCAAATGATATTTGAAGGACCCAATGCCTTTTGAACACTGTCCCATGAATGGGAAAAATAAGCGGAGGAGAGATTCAAACAGAGACATATACTTATCCTCATACCTGAAACTAAAGGCAAGTCCTTCTCATGGTTGTTAGGATATTGTCACGATACCAGAGAAGCAGGCAGTAGGCTTGTTCCACAGAAGATAGGGAGAAAGGACTAGGAAGCATGATGAGCCAAATCTGCCCTGGTAACAGATATCCATGCTAGATGATCTGCCTTTCAATTTAGGTTTATTCATTTCCCCAAGTCTACATAAGTAAACCTTACCCTCTATCCTTTTGGATAATTGTTATAGACTAGAAATTATTCTAAACATATGCCATCTCTTAACTCAAAATTATCTCACGATAGTCCTATCAGGTAGCTATCACCATTCTCATTTTATAGACAAGGAAACTAAGACACTGTTATAGGTTTAATTGTGTCCTCCCCAAAAGATGGTGAAAATAGACTTTGCAGATAATCAGGTTAAGATAAGGTCATTAGGATGGGCCCTAATCCAGTATGACTCATCCTTTAAAAGGGAAAACTTGGACACAGAGAGAGACAAGTAAAGAGGCAAGATAATGTGAAAATACAGGGAGAATGCCATCTACAAGCAAAATAATGACTGACACTACCAGAAACTAGGAGAGAGGTCTGGAACAGATTCTCCCTCAGAGCCATCAGCAGGAAGCATCCCTAATGGCACCTTCATTAGGGACTTCTAGTCTCCAGAACTGTGAGACAATACATTGCTGTTGTTTAAGCCACCCAGTTTGTGGTACTTTGTTATGGCAGCCCTAGCAAACTAGTACAGACACAGAAAGATTAAATAACTTGCCTGAGGTCACACTGCCAATATATGACAGAACCAGCATTCCAACTTCAGAGCCCACTTTTTCAACCACTATAATGTCTTGACTCATTTTACACGATAAGAGAAGCCTGGAACAGCTTTTTAGTCCCTGTATTTCAAAGGAAGTAGTGGGATTTCTGAGGCAAGAAATGTTCCAAAACATAAAGTATATGGTAGACCTTGGCACCCTGAGACTAACTCCATGTTACAGTCAGTCTCTTTAATTCCTTTCTGCATCCAAGAAAAACCTCCTCTCCTCATATGCTAAACTCTTATACCAATAATTGTCAAACTCATGTCCTTAGAACACTGAAGTTCCTAAAGTTAGAGAAAAGCATTTTTTTCTTGAAAGTTCCAACAGTGTCAGTCTTTTCCAGTAACAGAAATATAATTACAGAGGGTTTTCTACATTAAAATTTTTCTTTGATAATTTTTTTTTACTAAAATGTGGCTAGCTGAAAACCAAGATAGAGAAAAATAGAGTATCACATAACCTTTCTAAGCAACGATTACTCATTAGAAGCATAAAGTTGATGTCTGACTCAGGACTTATGTAACAGTCCTTTTCTCTTTGGGCTTCCCGAACCAACTGTAGAGTAGCTCAGCCCACCAACAGCCCCCACTGAGTTATAGCCAGCTCATCAATAGCCTGAGATTACAACCAGCCCATTGTATACTCATTACAGATGGTTACTGCTCATTACAGACTTTTCCTGTCATTTCATATTCCTCTCAAAATATCCCTGTGAGGTAGGAAGGGAAGATACTTTTAACAACATTTTACATTTTAGGAAACAGCCTCAAAGAGATTAAATGATTTGCCCAGGGTCACATACTATCATGAGGCATGAGCCCATGGGTGTTTTAGGTAATTTTCCTGTACCTTACTCACTTCCAAATGGTAAAGGCCAGGAGAGATCGTTTAAAGTTGCATTTAGATAACACTATTGTTTGCTAACCTCTCTTCCTGCTTATGGGGAACTCTCACTTGTGTCTCACTGAAGGGGGAGATAATAAAATCTTTGAAAAGTATAGAGTATATACTATGGAGAAAAAAAAGCAAGATAGGATACAAAACACCAATGGGATATGTATCATAATTTTAAATAAGGTAACAAGAAACAGCTTATTAAAAAGGTGTCATAGAAGGTGAGAGAAAGGCAGAGCCATCCGGATATCTGAACAAAAGCCCTGCAAGCAGAAGGAATAGCAAATGTGAAAGTTCTGTGGCAAGAGTAGCCTGGTATGTTTAAGAATAACAAAGAGCCAGTGTGGCTAGAGTAAAGTGAAAGAGAATAGAGCAATAGGAGATTAGACTCAAGAGGTCATGAAGGACCACACTATGTGGGGCCTTGTAGGTCACTGTAAGGACTTTGGCTTTTACTATGAGTGAGATGAAAAGCTACTGGAAGATTCTGAGTAGGAGCAGCATGATTTAACGAACAATTAAAAAGGATTCTTCTGGCTACTGTGTTGAAAATAGGCTGTACGAGCGATGGGGGTGGTTGAGAGGGACAAGGATGAAAACAAAGAGATAAGTTAGGCAATAGTCTAGCAGAGATATGGTGGCAGCTTGGTTCAGGGTGAAAATGGTGGCAAATGGTTTGATTCTAGAACAATTTTGAAGTAAAGCCAACAGGATTTACTGATGGTTTAGATATTTTTAATTTTGGTTTCCACATGTTCATTGTTCAATGAGTAATTTTAGACTATGAAGCTGTGAGGAAATTATCAATGATGGGACCAGGCTTATCAGAGAAGATGCATAGTGAACAAGAATATTAGAAAGTAGTTCTGAGATCTCAAATCTCCAGCTCCCCAGCAGGAAGCCAATGCTCTGAAGGATCCATTGAGTTCAGCTAATGCAGTTCTACTCCAGGATCTGAATAGAAAAGGTGAGAGTCACATGGAAGAAAGGTCCAGTTTCAACCCCTAAACTTAGCATGGATCCAAATCCAGACCCAGGGCTACCTTTGTTTCTTCCAAATTTCCCAAACAGAAGAGTAAGTCATGTTTTATTTACAAAATGAAGGGTATACTAGGAATTACTGTTAATTTTGTTAAGTATGATAGTAGCATTTTGGTTAGGTAAGAAATTGTCCATGGTTTTTAGAAATGCATAATGAAATATGTAGGAATGAAACCACATGATGTCTCAGTTTTATTTAAAATATCAAAAGAATAAAATGAAGAAAAAAGGGACAAATAAAGCAAATGTGGCAGAATTTTGATAGCTGTTAAACCTGAACAATGAGCATAGAGGAGTCCATTTTACTAGTCTCTCTAGTTTTGTGTAGGTTTTAAATTTGTCATAATTCAAAATGAGTGAACATTATGTTTTATCAATTTAAATATTTCTGAGAGAATATTAAAATGAATTTGACTGGTTTTATAATCTGAGATAAAAATTAAAGCTTTTCCCAAAACCATAAAATGTATGGATTTAACTGTCTTGAGTTCCCTCAAACTCATTTTCTTAAATCTCTTTTTTTTTCTTTCTTTAAGACGGAGTTTCACTCTTGTTGCCCAGGCTGGAGTGCAATGGCACAATCTCTGGCTCATGGCAACCTCCGCCTTCCAGGTTCAAGTGATTCTCCTGCCTCAGCCTCCCGAGTAGCTGGGACTACAGGCGTGTGCCACCACACCCAGCTAATTTTGTATTTTTAGTAGAGACGGGGTTTCTTCATGTTGGTCAGGGTGGTCTCGAACTCCCAACCTCAGGTGATCTGCCCGCCTCAGCCTCCCAAAGTGCTGGGATTACAGGCGTGAGCCACCACACCCAGCGTCTTAAATCTTACTATCCTATGATTATTCTTTCTATCTCCTTCATATCCTTTGCCATATAATTTTTATTTATTTACTTTCAGAGACAGGGTCTTGCTCTGTCACTCAGACTGGAGTACAGTGGCATAATCATAGCTTACTGAAGCCTCAAACTTCTAGGCTCAAATGATTCTCTCACCACATATGACCTGGAAGCCCCTGCCTTTCCCAACCAAACCAATGTATATCTTTCATGTATTGATTGATGTCTTATGTCTTTCTAAAATGTATAAAGCCAAGCTATGGGCACATGTTCTTAGGATGTCCTGGGGCTGTGTCGCAGGCCATGGTCACTCATATTTGGCTTAGGATAAATCTCTTCAAATATTTTAGAGTTTGACTCTTTTCGTCAATATTTACCATATTGACTGACTTGTGGAGTGGCTTATGCCTGTGTGCCCATAGCTCTGACTACAGAGTGAAGGGGAAGTACTAAGGAGAATTGCCACCTTGGGA